>NC_133410.1:109251086-109554565 GCF_049350105.2 Macaca mulatta | reverse complement strand
GTTGTTTTGCTGGTGATTCTGTCCAACCAGCTATAAAATGGGATTTGCATGATTTCCTCCTTGGGTATGAGTAATTTGCAAAATCAGCTCAGAGAATTCAGGAAAATATCTTAATTGCCTTTGCCAATTCATTATAAAAGATATTACAAAGGATACAGGTGAGGAGATGCTTAGGGCAAGGTATGGGAGAAAAGGCACAGAGATTCTATGCCTTCCCCAGGTGTGCCACGCACTAGGAACCTCCATGTGTTCAACTATGCAGAAGCTCTCTGGACGCAGCCCTTTTGGGTTTTTATGGAAGTCTCATTGATAGAGACAGGATGCAGGAAAATATTGGGTAGAAGAGCGTGGGGTCCCTGGCAAGGGTTCCACCCTCAAGCCTGGACCCATGGCCCTAAATGAAAACATACATTCCTGTTTTCCCACTTGAATTTTGCCTTTTTCAACACCTGCCCCTGGCCTGCCATGCCCCCCACCCTGTACCCATAAAAACCCCAAGTTCCACTGGCAGAGCAGCAGAGTGGAACCACAAAGAAGGAGAGGAGAGAAGAGAAGAAACATCTGAACGTCGAGAGGAAAAAAGACAGCTGGACATTAGCGAGGAATATGGCTGGGGATGATCAGAGAGTAGTTCAGCCCAGGACAGCAAAAGTTCAGGGAAAGATTTTATTCCCACTTTATCCCTTTTCCAGCTGCCCATCCCACGGAGTGCCACTTCCACCATTCAATAAAATCTCCTCATTCACCATCCTTTAAGTCTGTGTGATGTCATTCCTCTTGGGCGTGGGTGTAAGAGTTTGTCGCACTTACTCTCCACTGAGCTCTTTAACACTTAGCTGTCCGCACATGACAAATGCTAAGAGAGCAGTGATTGTAGCACATGCCCTCTGGGGCTCCAGAGGTCGCAGGCAACCCCTAGATGCTGCCACAGGCCTGTATGGCTTTGTTCCTGCTGGTGCCCAAAGGCATTCGCCCCAGCTCCTGCACCCACTCACCTGCATGCTCCCTCTCCTGCAAGAGGTTGGAGCTCGCCTCACCGTGTAAATGAGCCACACTCCTGTCACAAGTCCCTTGAAAGAGTCAAGGGAACTCTCCTGTCTCATCATTATAGAGGCATGATTGGTTAAATCATTGTTCATTGGTGATCCAGTTAACTTTCAGCCCCTCTTCCCTCTCTAGGGGTTGATTGGGGGATTTGAAAGTCCCAATGCTCTATTCCTGCCTTGGCTTTTCTGGTGACCAGCCCCCATCCTGAAGCTACCTAGGGGCTGCCAGCCATCAGTAGTCAACTCATTAGCATACAAAAGACACTTATCACTTTACAGATTCCAAGAGTTTCAAATGTTCTAAGCCAGGAAACAGGGACTAAAGCCAAATATATATTTTACAATATGTATTCAAAGACCAAAGGTGGTCTTTGAATTTGGTCTTCGAACATGAATCCCTTTTATCAAAAGAATATATAACTCCAGAGATACTGGCACATTACTAGAATCCTACTCAATCATTAATGATTCTTCCACTTCATTATCATAATATAAGAATATGTCTCCCAAGGTGAGGCCACCCAGGTTTGCAGGCTTGTCACCCATTCAGTCTTGTCAAGTTCCAAAAGCAGGAGTGATCTCAGCAAACATAAAGCTCCACCCCTTCAGGCACCTGGTATAATTGGTCTGGGAGACATCATTACTTGCTCTAACCTCTTTTGAGGTATTAATATAATATTGAATTTATGTCATTACATGACAAATTTATTTATTCCTTTACCCTAGCTACTATTCTTCCTTCTCTTTATTTATGCAAACTTTCCCATCTTTGAAAGGGACACTAGATTTGGCCACTGTGATTGTCTAGACTGCAGTAAAAAATCCTAATCTAGCAAATGCCTTATCCTCACTCCACTCCTATTCAGCTAGGATAAGGTTACACAGGTGCAGAATTAGTGTGCAATCTTTACCCCCAGGCAACATAGCCACATTCACTTTTAGCCCCAATTTTGCCAGAGGGAAGGAAGGCACAACTCACCCCCATCAGGCCCCTAGGAATTCTGACAAAGGGTTTAAAAATGTAGTCACAGTTTATTGCTTAGTTGTAGTTGCTAGAAGGTGCTTACAGGTTTTTGCCATAAGCCACAGTTCATGTTCTACAAATTGTTCTACAAATGTTCTATCCAACAGACAAATTGTCCCAACCAGAGCTCTAGCTACTATTCTATACTGTGTGGGCCCAGGCAATCTTCCTAACTCCCATTTGCATGTTCCTTTAATAGTGATTGAAGGACACATTTCTATGCCTTCTGTTTTATAATGCTAAGTGTAGGAAATATTTCCAAGTCAGATACAATGTCCATCTCCAGGTAAAAGAGATGTAATCACTTCACATGAAGCATGTTCAGATATACCAGTCTCCTCCAAACTTAATTCCATTAACCCTACTTTACTAACTGTGGCCTCTATTAGGACTTTATCAACAGATTTTTGATACTAAGTAGGAGAAGTGTTCCCTGACCAGATATAACATTCCATGTTTAAACATTCCAACTTTTATAATTCTATCAATCCCTACATTTTTATGTTCTAATTTCAAAAACTTCTATTTCCTACCTCATAGAGAGCAACATAAGGTCAGATACAACCAGGTCAGTGCACATTTGTGTTTTCCCACAGGTGAAATTTTACTGACGTTATTTCAATCACAAAAGTATTGGGCTAAATGGAGTTCTCAAGGAGGCAATTCTCCTTAGTACCCATTCATCAGTAGTCAGAGCTGTGGGTACACATGCTCAAGGCATTCCACAGGTCAGTCTATATCATAAACCATACATAGTAGCATACTTCATCAATATATAAATGATATAGGTTAAAATTTCAGCAAACAGATAGCATTTAACATCAAGAGAAGAGGGGATAGAAAAAAAGGTTTAACAAATCAGCCCAAGGAGAGTGACATAAACAAGGACAGTGTCCTGGAATCAGACCTTGCTTTGGGCAGAGCTTTCTGTGGCAGATGCCAGGTGCTGATTATGAGTGACAGCCAGATGGGATCTCTCAAGATGGCCATGTCAAGTTTGAGAAGTCCTGTTCCTTTTATGGTGGAGTCCTCTTGAGTCCTCTCGTGAGGACTGTTAGTAAAGTGTTATACTCTTATCTGGTTGGGTGTTGTCTCTATTGGCTAGGTGAACATATGGACCCTTTTGGCTTGATATCTTTTGAAATATAAGACGAAGTCTTTTTCTAAGATGAACTCACTTATGTCAAGGGTATTTTGTGCAGCCCACAGATCATTTTACCCTCTGTTGTGCAAAAGGCTTTGTGTCTCCAGAAGGGGGGTGAGCATAAGGACCCTGACTGTTTTGTCAGTGTTTATCTTGATTAATCTGCCACAGGATATTTCAGATCAGATTTCTCATTTTAATCTCTGCCTTCTGACTTTTTGAATTTCTCCAAAGTGGAGTAAATGCAGCAAACGTGTGTGGGACCAGGTGGCTATCTTTGGTCCATCCAGCCTTAAATAGTATTGTATTAAGACCTTTGTTTTAACCCCATCAATTTCCATTTTATTAATCCCATTTCTTATGAGAAATAAGAATAAAATTTGAAGCCTCCCAACTGACTGAATGAACCCTTTTTTGGCCAAGAGGATCCCAGAGAAACTTGGAAGCTGAGTTCCTGGCTAGGATGCCATGGAACATCAGACTCACCTAGTTATAACCCCTCCCTTGCTAACTGCCATTAGGCTTTTTTCCCTAAGGGTTAAACAGAAATTGGCCCTTTCAAGAGACTCCATGGCTGATTTCTACCGACCACCTGATGCCGGCCCTCCCTTTTGTGATTTAGGCCTAACAACGGACCAGCATTCCTCCCTGATAAGAGAGCACCAACCATGGGGTGGGTAAGGCCAGCCTATAGAGGATGTATGGTGAGAGTTCATGTCCTCTACTTCACCCTTTGCCATCATCAGAGGGCTGAAAACTCCACCCTTGAATCATGCTAATGCTGTCTTTTTTTTTTTTTTTTTAAACATGGGATGAATGGAGAGGCATGAAGCTCAATTGCACATGACCATGTTTATCCTTTCATAAATATTCCAGGCCTGTCCTATAGCATATTGAATATGTATATTCAGCCACCTTGTTCAGCATAGATCCTTGTCATATTATTTCCACCTTCTGATCCAGGCCATAGAAGCATTATGACATGATACTGTTTCTAGCTTCTTGCTGGAGGCTATGCTTCTCACCCTATCAGAATGGCCACCCTGAAGTCTGCAACTCTTTATGAGAAATACAGCTCTCCTTTCCAAATTTATGAACTTCATCATTCTTCATTTGACATCTAATAACCATCTAAAGATTTTCATACTGCTAGGTATAGTCCTATGACTCTCCCTTTCCTTTTTCCTCTCAGCTTCACCTTTATCCATGTTTACTTTACTCACCTTATTTCTTAATAACAATCTAAAAAATTTCATCTTCCTGGAATAACTCTTCTCTTTGCCCTTTCTCCATTCTCTTGTTAAGTAACCTAGTATTTGTATTAGCATCTGTAAGACTCATGAAGGAAAACTGATACAACAAATTTAATAAGGCTTCCTCAACTGTCTTGATTTTACAGCAGCAAGGTCATATTGGGGGGATCCACATTATCTTTGATTTCCTTATGCATCCAGTGAACCAACTCCTACACTTAACCACAGCATTTACCATGACTTGGTTAAGAAGCATATTTAGCAGGTGAATATCACAGTCATCATAAAGCCAGTTCCACATGGCTTGCATATCAATTGCTTCATCTATGCTGTTCCACTTGGCATTTATAGGTAGAGTCAGGCAGACCCCTTCTCAGGGTAAACAAAGTTCACAGTGGCTTTTATCCAGTTCATCAGTGTATCTGTTTCCTCGGGAATCACCTCCCATGTATCTGGATTGGGTATAGCAACCTGTGATTGTTCCATAATTAGCTGTGAGTCCTGCATCAACCCAAATATGCTCTTTAACTCTGCCACATTTAAAACTAAAGATACTGCTCCTAAATTTGTTGCTCTCACAGTTTATTTTAGTAAAGGCTCTTCAAGAATCTGATGATGCCAGTCTACAAAATGAAGTAATTTCTTCACATTAAACCCTCTGGTTTTAATAGTTTTCTTGATTTTCTTCTTCCCCCACATTGACTGTCTTCTTGGTAACCACAGGACTTATTTTCTGTTGTCCTTGCATAATTTTTCCCTTGAGGGGTGACTTTGAGGCTTATGGACAAAGGTTGGTCAAGAGTCAGGGATCAACCCAGCACTCTCTCTAACTTTCATTTTAACTACTACAGATAACAATAACCTTTTTCTTATTATCTTTGATTTCCTTATGCACCCAGTGAACCAACTCCGGGGGAGTTGAATCCTTCTTTTAACTCCACTGGTAACTTTTACCTTTAGGAAATGATTGCAGCACAGTTACTGCTTCTTACCATGAGCGACCACATGGCCACCCAGGAATCAAAAGTTCCTCATCCCCCACCCTCTCATGCTTTTTGTTTCTGAATCACGTGTTTCCACAAGCCAGAGCTGTTCTAACAAAACCCACTTCTCACATACAATTCTGACAATACAGAAGAAGAACAAATTCAGTTTCTTCCCATATCTGCTCAGACCTACAAATGGGTATTTAACACTACTGCCCAGTGAGATAACAGCATCATCTTCACAAATAATGTCAATGTTCCTAAGTAATAGAAATGAATTCAATTTGTCTCAATGATACCCAGAGAACTGGTTGTCCATAGGCCCTGAATTTTCCCTCAAGCCACTCTGTTCCATTAATGAAAACGATGCTGATTAGTTTTGTCAGAAACTGTAGGCTCTCATCATTTACATTCTCCTCTGAAGAAGGTATAACTTTCCTAAGCCAAATCAATATCAACCAAATGTTACAATGGAATAAACACATTTTCAGACATTAAAGTTCTCCAAAGATTTTGCTTTTATGGATCTTTTTTAGGAGATTGCTGGAGATTTTGCTCATCAAAACAAAGAATTAAACTAAAAAGAGCAAGATGTGAAATCCAAGAAGTGAGAAGTGTAACCCAGAAAGACCTCTTTGACAGCAAATATAAGTCCAGGGACCATAGCTGTGCAGAAAGGAGGGTATGTGGAAAGTAGACTTAAAAGTTATTCCTACAGAGCCATTAGAGGGTGTACAAAACCTTAATCAGAAACTTGAAAAAAAAAAGTCAAGTAAAAGAAAAAAAGGATTACTAGAGGTGAGGAAGGATGGGGGTGAAAGGGTATAGCAAAACATTGGTTAAGGGATGCGAATGTATTGATAAATAAGAGGAATAAATTCTAGTGTTCTATAGGACTAAAGGGTTATGAAAATTAACGATTTACTGTATACTTTTAAATATCTACAAGGGAAGATTTTGAATATTCCCAATGTTACCGGTGGAAAAGACTCAAGTTACCCAAGTTACTGGCGGCGAGTTTGTATGGGTTCGCAGCAACTTCAGTCCTTGTCTCCTCAGAGTAAAGAATTCAACTCAGGAGCATAAGGCAGAAAAAGAGACCAAGGCAAGTTTCAGAGCAGGAGTGGAAGTTTATTTAAAAAAACCTTAGAACAGGAAAAAAAAAAAAAGGAAGGTGTGCTTGGAAGAGACCCAAGCAGGCATGTGAAGGTTAAAGAGAGAAGGCCAAGCACCCTGTTGAGGCATGATCCTAGGACTTTTATAGACTGGCCTCTTTCTTGTGATTCTTCCCTTAGGGTGGGGCTTTCTGCATGCCCAGGGCTTTCCTTACCCTTTAGAATTGAGCGTGCACAGTGTGTTTAGTGAGTTATACGCATGTCCATCTGAGACTTTCTTCCCTTTTCTGGTGGAGTGTGCCCCAGGAAGATCGTACTTCATTTTTGTTTCTTAACATACATGCCCAGGAAGTTGCTTCTCCCTGGGGCCTGCATTCAGTTAACATTTTGATGTTAATAGGTGTGAACCATCAGGAAATAGCCTCTTCCTGATCGTTTTTAGAGAGGCAATGTGATAATTGCCAAACGATCACCTGACATTTCTAGTGGGTTAGGGGAGAGCCCTCTCCTGCCCTGATCATGTCTATCTACCTGTAACACCAACACAAAGAAATGATAAATGTCTGAGGTGATGGATATGCTAATTACCCTAATTTGATCATTACACACTGTACACATGTATCAAAGTATCACACTGTACTCCATAAACAGGTGTAATTATTCTGTGCCAACTATAAGTAATAATAAATGCAACAAAAACTTCTAAGATAGAAAAGGTAGTGAATGGCAAAAATAAAAGTACATAAAAAAATTCACTTAGTAATAAATATTTACAAGACCAAAATAATAAAAACTCTAAATATGGCCTTAACCATAGGCTATTTGGCAAGTTTTTAGGAAAACAAATATTTGTATATGTGAAGAGGGGTATAGGAAAACAAAATCCTCATCTTCTACCATCAATAGATAATAAGCAAATGTAAATATATAATAAAACATTAGTATGATTATGCCATTAGAAATGTGTAAGTAATTACTGGAAGCAATAGCTAAAAGAATTGAAAATATTTGTACCTGGGGACTGGAAAACAGGATGTTGACAGAGTAATGCAAGCTGTGATATTATTTGACTTTTCTAATTGTGTATACTAAATACCTTGATAAAAATAAAAATTAAACATTAAAAATATAATAAGAATACAAGATAGACTATAGTCATATGTGCCTCACTCTGGAAAGGAGCAAAATATTGCCATTGTTCTTCCCTTCAGATTCTAAGGAGGTTCTGCTTCTACCCAGGGTCATCTTTATGTAACTTCTTCCTAGACCCCACAGTAGATTCCAGACAGTATTGGAATTGAAGCTGTTTCATGGTCTTTCATTATTTGTCTTTAGCTATGATTAAGAAGTAACATAAGAACTAAGAAAAATATATTACCTTTGCGTTTTAAGTCATTATTTTGATTAAGCGACTTAGTGTCATGTTAATGCAATATTGTTGAGTCAAGATCAATTGTGTGAAGCTCAGCTTTTGTCTTATCAAGTTCCATATATTCTGCGCTTTCAAAGCCATCACTCATTACACTGTTATGTTGCCAAAAGCAATTCACACAACTTCTAATTTTACTCATGCTAAACTAAAAACAAAGTGGCATACCAATCAGGAAACCCTGACTACAGATGTATTGAAAACGAGGGGTTTCTCTGGTGCATTTGGTTGCTGAAAACGAATGTCCCAAGTTGCTACTACCTGCTAAAGACTAGAATGCTCTCCAAATATACTGACACTTTCTCTTTCCATCTTTGCTGGTATGGCTGATTGTTTCCATCTCAGAAAAGAAAATGAAGAGCAATCAGACTGGGTCTCTTACTGTGAACCCAGACAATTTTTTCCACTTTGTCTACCCAGCAGATGAAATAGATACTGGATTTGGACATGTAACTAATGAAATGAGAACAACAGATTTTAGGAGTATGAAAGGAAAATCCTGGGGCCGCAAAATTACTAAACCAAGGGAAAAGTTAACCTGGGAATGGCTCAGGACAAGCCTTCCTTTCATGCTATTCAAAGTCATCCCTCTGCTCACTGAGACAGATGTATTCTGACTTTGGAAAGGCTTCTTCGAAACTCAAAGAATGCAACTGTTTGTCTCTCACCTACCTGTAACCTCCATGGAAGTCCTCTCCCTGTTTTAAATTGTCCCTGCCTTTCTGGATGGGACCAATATACTTTTAAAATATATTGATTGAGGTCTCATGCTTCCCTAAAATGTATAAAACCAACTTGTGCCCCAACCACCTTGGCCACATGTCATCAGGACCTCCTGAGGCTGTCATGGGCGTGTGTCCTTGACTCTGGCAAATAAACCTCCTAAAATGATTAAGACTTGTCTCGTCATTTTTCTCAATTGAAATCTCGTAACCATGAAGGGATTCTGAGTAAAGGTGGCCTGGCCTGCAGCAGCTCGCCTATCAGTGTTTGGTACCGGCTTGGGCACCTTATAGCCCAGTCTGATAGGACAACTGCTGAAGCCCGGGAACTCTTTCCTTCAGGGATCCCTGATCTTCCAACACTTTTTTGTTGGGGGTCTGAGGTTTATTTGCTGTTAAGAAAAAAAAAAAAAAAAAAAAAAAAAACTCCTTTTGCGGGGAGTTTCCACTCTTCTCCATCAAGGAAGGCAAGCCTGTCTCTGCATCAGTGGAGAGCAGTTTTCAGCTTGGGCCCCACTACTAGGTAAAAAAATCGGTTTGGGATTCTGTCTTGAGAATTCTTTTCAAACGATTAAAGTCAACATTAACAACCAGCTGATGTTAATGTCTGCTTACACATAGAACACTCAAAAATCTTATCATTTGTGTAATCATTGTTGATTTTTCTTAACTATTTTGTTGTTTGTTTCTGTCTTGTTGGGGATTTTTGTGCATGTGCTTTGGTCCTTTCCCTTATTGAATTTAACCAACTCCAAACCCTCTAGCTCATGAGTATGGAATCTTCCCCTTTGAAGAACTAAGAGCACTTTGCACCCCTCAGCCTTTCAGGGCATTCTCAGGCAACTGAGAATCATGTGAGGGTGTCTGGGAGGAATGCTCCCTAAGACATGCAGCAGCTCTAAATAGGATTCCTCCTCAGAAGAACATATTTAGGGCCTAATCTCAGCCAGCAGGTGCATGTAAGGAGCTGACCCCTCCCACACCTTGAGCCCCTGACATACTGTGCCAGGTGGCCACAACATGGGTGGATCAAACCAGTTCAGGGAGTAATGGCCCTAAAAAGCTAGGTCTGTAAGCAGCACATTTTGGGTCCAACACATGTCCCAATTTGGTCACATTCAAAGGGGAACTCTTAAATCATGGGGAGCAAGGCCTCTAAAGTGACTAAATACCCACCCCCCACACACAAAAAAGGTGGTATGGCGGGAGGGTTGGGGGGGAGAAAAGTGGCCAGCAAAAGGAAAACCAAAAAGAGGAGAGTTTTTGGGTTTGACTAGGAAAGGGACTTTCTTTATATAACAAGGCCCCTTTTTGCCAGCCAGACCAAACTGAAAGAGCAAGAGCTGTACTTGTGAAATAACAGTTTTTGTCCTAGCTGAAATATGGAGATGAGATTTCAAAAGATTTTTTTTTAAGGAACTCAATGGTTAAAAGTCAAGATGTGTATATGTGTGCATCTTTGTATTTAAAAAGCATTCATGTTTTGGGGTTTTTCTGTCTATTTTTCTCTCCTAGAACCTTGTCTTTTTTTGAGCAAAAAAAAAAAAAATTCTTCTCAGTTAACCGAATTCTATATTTACCTGATTTTTTGACTAAAATAGTTATTGCAACAGAGGCTACTCTTGGGTTTTATATGGAAGACTGTAATTTAGACACTCAGAAGTGCCTTTACTCATAAAAAAGAAAGAAAGATTATGGGCACTGTAAAAGCATTACGTGGTCTAACCTCAAAATAATTCTCATTTTTTGAAGACCAGGATTCAGTATGGGCTCTACCAAGAGCTCAGAGATCCAGTTTTGTTTTTTTTTTTTTAAATAGGTAGTCCCTATCTAAATCAATTGATCTCCTTTTACAATCCGATGATAAATTTCTATAATATTATGTTTGATTGGCTAAAAGAAACATAAAATCATCTCCTTCTAACTACCCTATTTTTGTGAATTCAAACAAACCTTCAGACTTTTTCTCTCTGTACCTTATGATGTAAATTTTGCTATTTGATTTTCACCTGAGATGTTTCCTTTAATATGGAAATTTAAGGCTATTTAGCTGACAACTGCCTAGGGTTGTGAAATAGGTTATCAAGAATTGGGAAGTCTAAAATAGGAAAACACACAAAAAATATCTTTATGAATCTGTAAGATGTACTTTTATCAGCATGCCTGATATGTCTATGTATTTATGTGTTGTGTACACAATGTTTCACTACTGAAAAAATATAAAAAGAGCTCTAATTAATTGGTTCAGGAAAAATAAAATGCTTGAATCAAATAGTTTATCAGGAATAAAGAAAGGACTATTCAAATTTTTTTAATTTTATATAACTTAAGTAAAACCTTTAATAATAAGCTAGCTTTAAAAATATTGGTAAAGTAATATTAGAAATGTCTTAAGAATTGCCAGCATACATTTTTTTGTTCGCATTTATTAATCAAGTGATTTCATACTTATCCCTGCTGAATACTATAAGGTATCAAAATTTGGCATGTGGGTTACAAAACTATAAACCCAGCCAAAATAGAATGATCTTTTCTTGTGTAATTTTTAATACATAACACATTGATATTGGTTTAATAAAAATAGCTGCATCTTGAATTAGTAAGATTACCATAACTTCTAATTCTGTGGCTTTAAGCAGTCTAGTTCACAGGCAGTAAGAAGGTTTGTTTGGGGAAAGGACTATTATTGTCTTTGTTTCAAAGCTAAACTGTAAACTAAGTGTCCCCCAAAGTTAGTTTGACCTATGCCCAGGAATGAACAAATATAGCTTGGAGGTTAAAAGCAAGATGGAGTCAGTTAGGTCAAATCTTTTTCACTGTCTCAGTTATAATTTTGCAATAACAGTTTCATGACTTTAAATCATGACTATTGCAGTATTCATAAATAATCTAGGTAAACAATTAAAATAAAATAATTAGGTAAATGTAATGGGATAAATACTTGTAGACAAAGTTGTCATAATTTATAAAGATAAATTAAATAATATCTATTTTATTATTTGAGTATTTTCCAATAAAAATATATTGTAGGAAAATACTCCTGCTAAAAGAAAAATGTCCTTTTTTACAAAAGTTGAATAATTTTTGTCTAATTCAAAGCTTATTTAATGGTAATGTATAAAATAAGGTAAAAGGGACCAGGAATTAAGAGAAATGTAAAGAAAGTTATAGAAATAAAGGGGTTTTGTTTGGTTAAAAAAAAAAGCTTAAAGAAAAATAATTTTATATAAGAAAAAAACCTTGAATGGCAAATTTAAACCTAGAATAAAATGACTGATTTTTTAAGAAAGAGCAATGTTCAGGACAAACCAGAAAGTCCAGGCATGTCATAAATGGTCTTTGTAAGTCATAATAAAATAATTTATTAAAAAACTTTTATATAATCAAGTTGTCTATAATTAAAGGGAAATTATAATGGCCTTTCTAGAAATTTAGCTTGATGTAAAAAAGCACTTATACACTAAATTATTGGTTAGAATGATGAAATTTTCTTAAGGAGTTTATTTACTCTTAATAAACAATAACATATTTTAATTTTTTTCAACCCACAGTTCAACGTTTATTGCATCTCATCATTTTTTAGCTTTCTCTTCCCTTATAAAAGGCATGTTTTCTTAAAGGTCTAAAGGAAATGTTTTCTTCCAACATAATATTCTGTGCACTACAGAAGATCTTTTCTTTTGCATTTTGGTAACTGGACTAACAGAATTTACATTTTATCAAAATAATTCCTATGCCATTACTCTTGAGTTTGATTTGCTTAGGAAAAACCTGAGATTTAAAATTTTTTTTAATTAAGGTTATTACATTCGTGTATCTTTGTGTATGTGCTTTCAAGTCCTTGTGACATTGAGTTACAGGGCTTTGACTCCTGGGTCTAAATGGAACATCAAATCCTGCTAAATCTTAAACACTCACAACAATTAAAGCCTCATCTACAGGCCCTGTAGAAGATGCTAATCAAAATAAACTGCATTCCTAAGAAACAGGGCCAGAAATTAAAGTTTTTCAAGTCCTCAAGGCCCAGGTACTATTGCAGAAGAGGTGGTATGTGAGACAGTAAGGGCTAATTTTAAAACATAAAATAAGTTTGGTTTCTCTATAAATTAATCATTAATGTCAAAAACACACTGATGTAAAACCAGTATCTTGAAACTGTTCTTTTGAACTAGTGACAGCTTTTAATGATTTAGTATACTCCTATGAACAAAATTTGGAGCATATTTGTTTTTCTCTACCTGATTTCTGCAGAATTTGTAAACTATTTGTAAGTATTCTTAACTTATGACAGTACAGTTATTTGCATAAGTGTGATAAAAATCTGTTTTTATTTGTAACAAGACACAATTGGAGAAATTGGTTATTTTACCAAGGCTTTAACTAGAACGGTGTGCTCTCCTTTAAGGAATCAAACTTAACTGATGGAACCAATAAAAGCCTTTGAGAAAACTGGTCTCTTATTTTACACAGTCCCTGCACAGGGTTTCTGACATGTGGTAAGTAAAAAATGTCACTTTCTGACAGGTCCAGGAGCCTAGGTTTATCTTGGAACCTCAAGAGGAGAGGAAATCCACCAATTTACAGGTATTTGATGGTACAAATCCATAGCTGGGCTTGGCTTTTAAAAAGTCTTAACTGAGATTCTTTCTATGGAACAAAGTTTCATCAAAGCCAATTTTAAAAAGCTTATGTGAAAAAGAATTATTCTTGCTACACTGTAAACAAATAATGTGGCCAAGTATAATAAAGTAAATCAGTTCTACCATGATTTTTCTTTAGTAAAAATAGCAAACTGGAGAGAGAAAAATTGCATTTCAAAAACTATAATATACCTATTGTTAGATTCTAGTCTTATCCAATGTTTTTCAATTTTTATTATTTTCTACAGTTTGGACCAAATTCTAATTTTTCTTGACTACATGTCTTCAAAATAATGTTTTCAATTTTTTAAATTTTTTTCTAATTTGGAGTCACTAAAAACTAAGCTGTGCTTTTGGAAAACCTGGTGAACTAAAACTAGTCAACTTAAACTTCAGAAGAAAATAACAGCAACCTATTTACATACGTAAGTTACTTTCATATCTGCTTACTGATGTATAGATGTCAAAGTAATGTGGCCTATATCAATTTTCCAGAATTGTTCTTTTGTTTGTTGTTGTTTTCTCCCTTCCTCCCCCTATTTTCTCTCCATAGAACGTGAGAGTTCACAACCTTTTAAAAATAAGCTTTCCTAATAACTCTGAATGTGTACAGGAATAAATCATCCAAGTCATAAAAGATCAGACAAAACCTGGGACCAGACACTTATTTTCTTCTAAAATGCTTTCTCTAAAACATTTTTAAAAAGAAAGGGGGAAAATGTGAAAGGAAAATCTTGAGGTCCCAAAATTACTAAGCTAAGGGAAAAGTTGAGCTGGGAACTGCTCAGGACAAACCTGCCTCTCATTCTATTCAAAGTCATCCCTCTGCTCATAGATGCATATCCTGATTGCCTCCTTTGGAAAAGCTTATTAGAAACTCCAAGAATGCAACCATTTGTCTCTCACCTACCTGTGACCTGGAGGCCCGAGTAGTCCCTGCTTTTCTAGATGGAACCAATGTGCTTCTTACATATATTGATTGATGTCTCATGTCTCCCTAAAATGTATGAAACCAAGCTATGCCCCAACCACCTTGGCCACATGCCATCAGGACCTCCTGAGGCTGTGTCATGGGTGCACATCTTTAACTTTGGCAAATAAACCTCCTAAAATGATTGAGACTTTTCTCCTCATGTTTCTCAATTAACAAGATAAATCATTTTGCTTTCTCCAACCACAAACCCCAATTACCATAAGAGATGTCCCCTAAGTTCACACCTTTGAATACTCAGAAAACATTGAGGAAGACAATACAGATGGTTTACTCTCATTATTACAAGGAAAATAGCTCTACATACAAATCCTATTAAAGTGCATGAATTTCTAGGTCATTTTTCACTAGTCTGCAAAATGCATTTATATGCACACTCCAAACTGAAAAGAATTTTTTTAATGATAGCTCACCACCATCTATTGTATATATTAAATTTCTCACTCTGTTTTTGCCAATTATGCAATACCTTTAGAGATGGGGATCTTACTTCTTCCAAAAGCAGCCTGATCCTGTATATCAAGGAGAGTTAGGGAGATCTATCTTTCTTTCATCTGTGGCTCAGTGATTTCCACCCAATAATTATTTTTATTTCCTTTGGTGTCATAAAAACAACAACAAATCTAACCTAATTTCCACATTATAGCCCTTAAAATAGTTGGTGACAGTTTCCATTATCTTGCCACAAATCATCTTCTGTCTCCCACAATGCCCAGCTTCTTCAGCTTTATGTTAAATAAACATATGTTACGTTAGGCCATTCTTGCATTACTATAAAGAAATACCTGAAATACCTGAGGCTGGGTAATTTATAAGGAAAAGAAGTTCATTTTAACTCATGGTTCAAGCATGGCACCAACATCTTCTCAGCTTCTGATGAGGGCCTCAAAAAGCTGCCAAGTATGGCAAAAGGTGAAGGGGAGCAGGTGTTTCACATGGTGAAAATAGAAGAAAGAGAATGAGGGGGAGGTGCCACACTTTGAAACAACCAGATCTCGCATGCACTAAGAACTCACCTATCACCAAGGGGTTGGTGCTAAACCATTGATGAGGGATCTGCCCCAATGATCCAACCTCCCATCAGACTCCATCTCCAACCCTGGGAATTACATTTCAACACTAGATTTGGAAGGGACAAACATCTAAACCATATAATATACCATGGCCCTAATTCTGTTCACTGAAAGAGTATTGTTTGATTGGGCTTTGAGCAGGGGTTTTGAGTCAGAAACGCCTGATTTCTAATTTTACATCACCCCTGAATGTATATGACTCTAAGTGAAGTATCTAAGCTTCAGTGTTCTAATCTAAAAAAAAAAGGCAATAACGATATTTACCTCTTAAGAATATGAGTAAAAACTAATCAAGGTGCCTGAAATGAATTAGATATCAAGATAATACTGCATTGCTGCTGTGGTAGTTGAGTATGAATGTGTTTCAGCTTGTCTGTTCTCTGAAAAGAGATACATCCAAGTCTCAATATACTATTCCAAGCATGATCTGAACAACACTGAGAAATGTCATAATCTTGCACCACTGGGCACAGCTTTCATGATTGGCAGGCCTCTTTCATTTCTTTATTCACTCCTCAGTCATGCAAAAGGTATTCATTTCTGCTAAGACCATGGAGCCACATCATTCTCTCCAACTATCCAAGATTGGCCCTGACCAAGGATGCCAATAAAGGAAAAACTGGAGTGTGTTTTCAATTCCTAAGATTCTCCTTACAACCCTAAGTAGAAAATGGTAGTGTGCTTTCTCTATTATGAAGATGAAAGAAGAAAAGAAATAACAAAAACTGCCAGACTTTCCTTGTTGGTTCATTTTTAGCAGTTCAGGATGTGACCAGATGCCAAAATAACCCTGAAAACAGGACTTTGGCTATCTGAGGTGGAACAGTTACAGGTTAGACAACAGTGCTAATGACAACTTGCTTTATCTGTTGTCAATATTTAGATCTCGGGAGAAAAAATGTATTTAAAGAAAACTTCTATCTTTGGAAAAATAATACATTTGAATTGATTTTAGTTTAATTTTTAAAAAATGTGTCAATAACAATAGGTGACCAAACAACCAAATCAATGAGTATGTCCCTGGGTTGTTTTTACACTCTACACTAGGCTTCTCAGGGAAAACAAATGCATGCAATCTCAGAGCTTTGGGAATAAGAAACTACAGGAAAGATGGCAAAGCTGAAACCATGATTGTTTGATTAGGAGAAATATCAGCAATATGTAAATTGTGTGAATTAAAATAATTGAATCAATTATTAATATAATTATTTTGTTTTGTTTGCAGAAAAAATTAGAAAACATGAAGAGGCAGAAAGGATGTGGAAAATCTCCCATAACACTGCCACCAGAGATAATTATCTTTTAAAAACTCTGTAGACAGAGAAAAACCACATGTTCTCACTTATATATGGAATCTAAAATAATCGAACTCATGGAAGCAGAGAGTAGTGGTTACCAGCAGCTCTGGAGTAGGGATATGGAGAGATGCTGCTGGTCAAAGAGTACAAAGTCGCAGTTAGATAAAAGGAATAAATGCTATGTGTTTAAAGTGATAGATACACTAATTAGCTTAATTCAATCATTCCACACTGTATACATATATCACAACAGCACTGTATACTCCATAATTATAAATGATTATAATTTGTCAAAAAAATTATTTTAAAAATAAGAATCTATTAAAAGTAAATAAAACAGACAAAAACTCTATATAAGGCATATTTTACACCATTTCAAAAGTGGTATTTCGAAAAAATATATTTCATAAGGCACTTTTCAACCATCATTAACAAAGATCAGAAATAGCAGAAAAATTGTCTCTGAATTCTAGTAGCCACAGCACTAAACAGGGATTTCTATACTTTCCTATTTAATTTCTCCTCATAATTACATAATACCGAAGATTCATTTAAAAAACAATGTAAGTAATCTTTTCCAGGTGGTTTTAGGCACAATATCTATAACACTGAGGAAATTAGGCAAATCATTTTAGCCTGTGTTTTGTGTTTAAACAAAAGAGTCATGTCAACCAGCAAACAAAAATCTAGTTATTGAATAGTGAATGGGTTCTGGGGAAAGAAAAAAAGAATATGTTCAGTGAAGATCAGTTTTCTGAAAAAGGAAAACAAAAAAACAAAAAACAAAAATCCTTTCTGGTAAACTCAGATTTTTAATGGCATGTAAAAATGTTGGGGAAAAAAATGTATAGTATACTCAGTGAAAAATATAATTGGGAAAATAATGAAATTAAAATAATGTTAGAAAAGCTAAATTCTAAAGTTAATACAGCTAAAGATAATAAGGACCTTTTAAGTTAGATTTAAAACAGGTAAAATCAGGAAGGTAAAATATTCCTGAGTGTGAAACATAGTGCTATGTTAACAGATTTTTGAATGAAGATAGAATGAGGTTTTCCCTTTACACTCAACTTCCCCTAGGAGAATAAGGGTCTTTTCATTAGAAAGCATACACAATCACTCAAGTCCCTTCCAATTTGAACAGAAGGGATTCTGTTTGAGTTTTGGGTAAATACCACTGGACATATGGTTTCAAATCCAAAAACTTCTTAGAAGTTTAATAACTAAGCGGCCACTTTTCACAGAACAGTACACCTGATATCAAAAGATTGAAAACATTATATTAGAAATATGATTATAGGACACATCATATAACATATATATGTAAATAATTACATTGTTGCCTACAACTTAAAATTAAAACCCTAAATTCAGGAGGCCAAGGTCAAAAGACAATAACCTCAGCATTTCAACTGCAGTCGTTTGTTTCTCAACTATCTGAAATCACAAACTGCTTAAAAACCTATTTATTTCATTTTTCAGAATATTTGCTCAAGAATCAAGAAATTCGTATTATGTTCTTAGCTGCAACCAGAAGGAAAACCCAAACTTCTATTTTGCTCAAAAAAATTCAATGATCTTCCATATTAGTCAATGTCCTGTGATTATTCCCCTACTGATTCATTAGAATTAAATCACAAGCAAGCATTCAATTAGTGAAAGACACCAGAGAAGTAAGATGACATTCAACTCAAGTCACAGGAAAATAATTTACAATGTTTAACAATGTAAGTTATGTTAAATTTGTGGCATCATGAAATTCCTTTTAGATTATTTCTTATATAATTCTCAAAGCTAAAACATAATACAGATCCACATTCTTTTTTTATCAATAAAATAAAAAACAAATTTAAAAACACTTTAAATAAATGTATTTAAAAATTAAATATATGAAGATATATGTGTATGTACACATGCACACACATGTGCATGCACACACAGATTTTTGGTATTTTGTCTTTTGGTGAAGAATGTTAAGTTACACAATTTTTGCTAAAACATGTTCTCTTAACTGGAAATGCCTGTCTGTCTCTAGGAACTATCCAATCAACCTTGTTGGTACCTCAGTACTGTTGTTACACTCTGGGGTGCACTCAAACTGAAATAAATTTATAGAAGTAATATATGGGACTTGGAGAGGGAGATGTAACGTTGTGTAATAAAAGTAATATTTTTTAAATTGGTGGGTTTTCTACTGTACCTTTCTAAGTACATAGCTTAAAGCATTTTGTTGTGGAGAAAGATGTGACTAGTGATTCAAAATGCAAAGAGAAAGGGCAAGTTCTAATTTTCATACTAGGATTAAGCAGCAAGATACATGCTATCATCTTAAGACATGATTTTCTAAGTAATGGAATTCTGTCTTTGAACAATCAGTTATTAAGCCAAGAGGAGTCAGTCCTCACTTTTTTTTTTTTTTTAGAATATGTGGAACATAGCCATTAAATGTTGCCTTCCATTAAGCCTTGGCTAGAATTAAAAGAGAAAATAAGATATAGGGGAAGCAGAGAGACTTAAAGAGGGCTGACTAGAGGCATCTGGTACTTGCCTCCTCCAAAAAAAGAACTAAAATAGCACACACTGAGATAATCACACTTTGAATAGATTATCTAGGATTCCAACAGAGAAGTGAGAGGAAACACCTAAAACAAGAAGAGGGAAGCTAGGCAGCCTGCTCAGCCAGGATTGGCTGGGATCCTGAATAGGCTCCCCTGTGCAGGAAAAGGGCAAGTGAGAGATCCCCAGAATGGAATTCTCTCTTATGCCGTAAGAGAGCACCTCGACCCTCATGGCCCTGGGACTTACATAGGGAGCTGCCTGGAAACTGCACAATATTGCTCCAGAAAGGGAGATCACACTAGGTGTCACATACTCCCCGAGTCCTAAACACCTGCAGTATAGTGCTAATTTGAGGACCCATTCTCCATCAGACCACCTCCTGCCCTGGGTCCCAGCAGCCTCTGCATCTATACAGCCCTGAAAACCTATTGACATCACCTACCCACAGTCTCAGCTGCTGCTGGCTGCTGCCCCCAGAAGTATAAGCTATTGGCAGCAATCATGCTTCCACTAACAGCTGAGTGACGGTACATTGTCACATACCCTAACAACAGACTCCCCTTTCTGCAGCCACCACAGCTGCTGACTGTAGCTGCTTGAGCCAAAGCCCAAGCCACTGACTGTAACAAGCCACCTCCAGTGGTGGAGCCATGGTGCATTTACAAGCACCATGAGGACAGGCTATATGGCTCACAGCCACTACATGGGGCCATAGCACATGCTCCCCAGCCACCTGCCTGAAGCTGCTGCTGCTGAAAGGAAACCTACCTTCCCCAGCAGCAGGGCACAGCACAGCCAATGTTGTCCCTATTCAGGTATTCTTCCAGGGATCCCGTGCCTGAATGCACCAACAGAGGGCCTGAGAACTGACATGGTTATCCAAACTCTCCTCCCAGTGCTTAAACACACCATACTGGGAGCAAAAAGATCACCCAGTTTCATCCACCACCATTGGCACCTGAGCTCTCCTCCCAAGATCCTGAAGTCAGACTCACCCAACCAGCTACTCTTGACACAGGATTCTTTCAGTGCTGCTTTGTGAGCTGCAAATCACAGCCAGAGGTGCCTCTACCCTGGCTTCAGTTGAGCCCACTGGGCTCACTCTACCCACTCAGTCTGGCAGGCTGTGCCCCCAAAGGGTTGCAGCTCTTCATTCTTACAGTCCAGCCAACAGGACCGTGTCACAGCTTTTTTCACTCATGCCACCCACAGCTCACCGAGCCAGCCAGAAATGTGTTACAGTCCTTTTTTTCCCCCGCTGTTTGGTGGGTTTGGGGTTTTGTCCCATGACCAAGAAGAATAGGTAAGCAGTCCCCAGGAGAGTGAACAAGGCAAAGAAGAATTCTATCGAGCAACAGAAAAGCTGTTGACAAGAGGGAACCTGAAGTAGGTATCCCTCTGTGTGAGAGGGGGACTGAAAGCAGGCTCAACTGTATGTCTGAGTCCAGGTTTTAACAGATTTGGAATGAGGAGGCATGGCAATAGGTATCCTTAGAGAAGGTAACATTCAATTGGTTAAAAAGCATTATTCAGAAAGAGTCAATCAGGAAAGAGTGGGCAAGCAGGAACAGAAGTTCTCACTCTGGTCATAGACTCTATCTGTAACTGGCAGTTCAGTTTCTGGGCTGGAGTAATTCTCCAGCAATGGATTACAATGAAAAAGAAATGGTTGAAATCCCAGGTAAAGAATCCAAAATAATGATACTAAAGAAGTTTAGTGAGATATAAAAAAAATAATAAAAAGAAATTAGAAAAACATTTCAAGATTCAGTTAAGAAATGTACTAAAGGGATAAATTTCAGAAAAAAAGAAACAAAGAGAAGTCCTGGAACTGAAGAATTTATTGAAAGAAATAAAAAATACACTGAAAAGCTTCAACAATAAAGTAAATGGAGCAGAAGAAAAAAATTCAAAACTTGAAGACAGGGCTTTTGAAATAACCCAGTCAGAGAGAAATAAAAAAGAATGAACAAACCCTCTGTGACATCTGAGATACCATGAAGTGACAAAATTTGTGAGTTTTTATTGCCCCATAAGGCAAAGAGAAAACCAAAGGAATAAAAAACCTATTTAATGAAATAATAGCTGAAAATTTCCCAAGTCTAGCAAGAAATTTAGATATTCAGATAAATAAAGCTCAGAAATTCTCATATGGGTAAAACTGAAAAAGATCTCTTCCATGGAACATTATAACTGTCAAAAGTAAAAGAATTCTAAAAACAGCAAAAAAAAATAAAATAAAATCAGCCAGTTACTAATAAGGGAATCCCATCAGATTAACAGTATTTCACAGCAGAAATTTTACAGGCCAGGAAAGAATGGGATAATATATTCGAATTGCTGAAAGAAAGAAAAACTGCCACTCAAGGATACTATACTCAACAAAGTTATCCTTTTTCAATGAAAGAGAACTAAAGTATTTTTCAGACAAGAAAAATCTGAGGGAATTTACAGGTCATCTTTATCTTGTAGGTCAGCCCTACAAGAAATGCTGAAGGGTGTCCTATGCCTAGAAACAAAAAAACAATATCAATTATAATAAAAACACAGAGGTATAAAACCCACTGGTAGAGCAAACACACAAGAAAGAAGAGAAAGGACTAAAATATTACCACTACAGAAAACCGCCAAACCACAATGATAAACAGTAAGAGAAAAAGAAAGGAAAAAAGGATATATAAAATAACCAGAAATCAGTTAATAAAATGACATAAATAATCACTCATGTATCAATAATAACCTAATATGTAAGCAGATTAGACTTTCCCCTTAAAATATATAGACTGACTGAATGATTAAAAAGCATAATCCAACTATATGCTGCCTATAAGGAATCAATATCGTCTATAAAAATACGTAACGGTAAGAGTAAAGGGATGGAAAAAGACTCTTTTTCCAATGCAATTGGAAATAAAAAGCGAGCAGAAGTAGCTGTACTTATATAAGATAAAAATACTTTAAGTCACAAACAGTAAAAAGAGACAAAGAAGGTCATTATGTAATTATAAAGGGATCATTTCAACAAGATGAGGTAATAATTCTGGACACATATGTATCCAACACTGGAGCATACAGTTATAAAAAACAAATATCATTAAAACTAAGGGAGAGACAGACTCCAACAAATTATAGTTGGGGACTTCAATGCCCCCTTTTATCATTGGATAGATGATATGGTTAGGCTTTGTGTCCTACCCAAATCTCAAGTTAAATTGTAATCCCTATAATCCCCAGGTTTCAAGGAAGAGACCAGGTAGAGGTAACTGAATCATAGAGGTTGTTTCCCCCGTGCTCTTCTCATGCTAGTGAGTGAGTTCTCATGAGATCTGATAGTTTTATAAGGGGCTCTGCTCCCTTTGCTCAGCAAATCTTCTCCCTGCTGCCCTGTGAAGAGGATGTCTTGCTTCTCCTTCACCTTCCACCACGATTTTAAGTTTCCTGAAGCCTCCCCAGCCATGCTGAACTGTGAGTCCATTCCACTTCTTTCCTTTATAAATTACCCAGTCTCGGGCAGTTATTTATAGCAGTATGAACACAGAGTAATACAACAGATCATCTAGACATAAAATTAACAAAGAAATGTTGGATTAAACTAGACTTTAGACAAAATAAATCTAACAGACTATAGAACATTTACAGAATTTTCATACATCATCTGCAGAATACACATTTTTCTCATCAACACATGGAACATTCTCCAAGATAGACTATATTTTAAGATATAAAACAAGTCTCAACAAGTTTTTTAAAATAGAAATTATATCAAATATCTTCTCTGATCAAAATGAAATAAAACTAGAAATCAATAATAGTCAATAACTTTGGAAACTGTGGCAATTTTAAATCATCCTTCTAAATGACCATTGGGTAAGAAAAAAGTTAAAGAGGAAATAAAAAAATTTCTTGAAACAAATGAAAATTAAAACATAACATACCAAAATCTATGAAATATAACAAAAACAGTGCTAAGAGAGATGTATCCATACATCTCTGAGGAAAACAAGCAGGGAGAGAGGGAAGCTGCTGAACAACTGAGCAGATTATTTTATAAATTGAAAATTTAAATTATTAGATCAATTACATTTTAAACTGTATAGAAAATTTCATTTTTCTCCTGCTATTAGTAAATAAGGATTTTGGAAGAAAGCAAATTAGTTATATATGTAATAAAAACTTTGCATTTCATTGTAAGTTTTAATTGTGAATTAATTGGATTTGTGAATCTGCTACCTCTGGTTCTGCTCACACAAAACTCTCGGTTAAAATTGTCAGCTAATTCCATCAGAAACAATGGTTCTTTACACTGAGTCTTTGTGGATACGACCAATAAGATTTCTGGAAAAGAGTAAATCCATACACTGCACAAAGAACCATACACAATTTATGGTAGAGTTACCTTAGGTATAAATCTACATGAACATCTACAAAGGATGCAAATTCAGAGTCTCACCCTTCTGTTTTCTCCTCCAGAAATGTCAAGGAAAACCCTTAGTTCTAGCTCTTTGGCTTGTCTCCATTCTGGTCTGGTCTTATTCTTCACATGCCGTCCAAGTTTCGCGTAGGCATGCCCCAGGTTCTCTTGTCTTATTTGGGTGTTGTTTTGGATGTTGCTTCCTTTTACCTGGGCCCTTCGTTGTTGTCTCTGGTAACATACTTGCTCTAAGTCCCCTTAGGAGCATTCTACTTAATGAATTTCTACAGAAATTGGCTGCCTCAAATATGCACCGCCACATTCTGCCTGTCTGCTTTATTATCCAGAGGTTGGCTTGTCATTTGCCTAAACCTGAAGTTCTCGTCTAGCAATAATGCTTTTTACCCTTTACATGAATAAATTGGACATGAGAAACACCCTCAAGGTTGACTGAAAAGATTCTCCTCAGAGTTCAGCACAGGACGCTGTGAGAATTCCTATGCAACATCATTAAACACCCCATACCCAACAGTGTGAAAGTACTACCACGAAAATGGCAGGTATCATAGACATTGCAACTTTCCTGGCGTATTTCCTACTGGATTTACGCTTACAATTACATTTTTGACAGCAGTAGTTTTTGCATTTATTACATACCGCTTTGGGTAAATTGCTTGCATATTTAGTAGTTTTTATCATTATTATCCTTCTGAATGTCTTAAACTTTGGTAGCTACATGAGTACATTACATTTGGTGAGTCAAATTATAATTTAGAATTTAAAGAAGTTATATATAATGAAATTGTAAGAAAACTTTGCTTTGGGACATTTCAGTCTAATAAAGATTTTTATTCTTCTGTGAAATCTAATGGTAATTTCCCTCTAATGCAATAAAATGTTCATTAAAAAGGGCTGTGTATTTTCTGTTATGTTCTTACATAAAGACTTTTTAAATACAAAGAATTAAATGCAGAATAAAGCAGTATTTCATTTCTACGAGATGGGCACTAAACCAATACACAACACATTCAGAGATCAAAGCTAACTGTCCCATATTTTCTTGTCTCATATCTTGGGTGTAGCTTCCTTTTATCGGGGCCCTTTCTGGCAAGCCTCTGACCAGGTTGGTTAGACATATGAGAAGAAGAGTCCAGAACTTCCATCTCCATGCCTCCATTCCAGATTACCTATGGAATCTGAAATGAAAGAGATGCAAACAGAGAAAATGCAGTTTGCTAATGTGAGTGCATATTCCCTAAGATACTATATTCATGCACTCAATTAAAAATAATCAGTCTCCTAATTGGTTCAGGTGCTGAACTGTGCTCTCTGCAATACACAATGACATAGTCTCCACCTTCCAGGAGCTCACAGACTAGAAAGGAAAATAAGATGTGCACAAGTTATCCCAACAACACGGGAGAGAGAATGGATGCAACAGAAACAGTACCCACAATAATGCTAGAGAAGTTTGAAGGAAGAAAGTGACATCCAGCTTAATGTTTAGCAAAGAGTTCAGGTAGAAGATGACTTTTGAGTTGAGCTTTGAAGAATTGCGCCCTATTTTCCCATGGTAGACATGGGAATTATGGCTTTTACAGGTGGATAGTAAAATAAAAAAGTAGTGGGAAGTCTATTCATGGCATACGGGCAAAAATCAGAAGCAGGGACAGGAAAGGACTGGGAAATAGGGCAACAGAAGGAAAGAACAGAGAATGTTGCATACAAGGGGAAGGGCATGAGTTACTTGGTCTTCAGTCCCAGTCCTGCCTAGACAACCAAGGCTCTGTCAGGAAATCAGAACCATTTTCCAAAGCTGCAAAACTAAGGAAGATAGGTTTGTTCAACAAACAATAAAGTGGGTTACTTAAGAACATAATCCCCTAGAACAGAAAAAGCTGACCATGTTAGGGTGCATCGCCTTTCTGCTGTATTGGTTCAAGTTGGCTGATTTAAGAATCTGTGCCTCATTAGGAGTAAAAATGTAAGCAAGATCAAACAAAATTTACATAAAATGTTTTATTCAGCTGAATTCTCCCTGAAAATCGAATTGGCTGAATAAAAACAAAGACATTGAAAGACTGTTAACAAAGTCCAATTTTTATATGATCTGTATATATACAGACTGAAATTTTACAGTAAAACTGTCAGCTAGAATAAAAAGCCATTGGCTTACATTCTTTCAAAGCTATCCCATCATCAAGAACAGAGATAATCTGTGACCAATAAGATTTCTAAAATAATTATTCCAAGAAATCTAGAGATTTGCATGTGTTGTCATTTAGAAGTGAGTTTGTGATTAACGTGAAAGCAAAGAAAATTCTCCTGTCAAAAAAAAAAAAAAAAAAAGATATAGGTAGCATTTAATTTATCAAGATTGCATGCAACATTATCCTTCTATGTTATGACTCTGAAAACACAACTTTCATAGAGACAGTTGAGGGCATTAGATGTGCAATTTCAAACTATCCACCGAACACTGAAATGCTTTATTATTTTATGGACATTACTCACTAACAAGTTATTTTCCGTTCCCTTTTAATTTGAGGAAGAAACCAAACAACATCACAGTCCTAGAATCATCACTATGTAATGTCGGTTAAGAGGCTTTTAATGGAAGGCACTTCCTAATGGAACCATCTATATGAGAGAAAATAGTCACATAGAGCCCTGGTCCAATAAGACCTTGGCATTCAAAGGAAAAGGACAGAATCAAAGACACTGAAGAGGAGAAAGGGACATTATAATGTAGTTAGATGTCACAAGGGGGTAATTTTCTCATTGTTTTGTGCTATATGACTTAAGGTTAGTTTGCACCATCCACTTTTCTCCATAAATCTAATCCAAATGGCAGCTTAGAAAAAGTAACAAAGCCAGTGCACATTAAAAAGATGACATAAATTTTCTTTCTAATGGTTTAATAAATGCTTGAATAGAAACAGAAAAAAAAGAATGTAAGGGAAAAGATGAAGTAGATGTTTATCATACTTCATCAAATCTGTTCTTTTAAAAAGACAATATACACAGCCAATCAAAGTAGCCACCGTGTTTAGAGGAGTTTATTGGACACATTACTGTCCCGACATTATTTGCAGCATGTGAAATCTGGTAATAAACAGAGTGAGACACAGTCACTTTCCTTTAGCAGCTTTGCTGACTCAAGATTGGGAGAAGGAGTGAGAACAGCTAAACTGAAAAGTTAAAACGTGCTAGTGCAAGTATGATCAGAAAGAGTATGAATTAAATGCTGGCAATGTCTAGATGTCAGGAAATCTAATTCTACTACATTTCTTCTCCCCATTAGATAAAAATCTTTAAAATTCCTCTCTCATCCTTTACACTCCAACATAGACTTAAGTGTTATTCTTGGTACAATGAAGAACATCAATGAAGAAGAGAAGCAAACCTTTTCATTTAAAAGAAGGAAGCTACCCCTGTGAAAGTCAAGCCTCTCACTCGCAAGTAGGAATGCAAGACTATGATTTGTTTGGTAGCATTGTTTTAGCTTTTCGTAGGATGAAGAAGCAGATCCTGTTCTCCCAAAGTTTATTTTTTCAAGAAACAAGTCTTCAAAGAGCCTGTATCCTTTTCTTCACTAGGTCATGGTAGGGTTACTTATCCTCCTGAGCTCAGTTCTCCATCTGTAAAATGATCAGAGTAATAATTCCTGCCTCGTGTAGTTGCCGCCAGAATTAAATAAGGTAGTAAAGATTAAAAAAAAAAAAAAAAAAAGTAAAATGCCTGGAACTTTTAACATGTGCTCAATAAATATTCGCTTTGATTAAATAACTGTAGATATGTGATATGTACGACTTTCCAAAGGACAGTTACAGAACAGTCAGGATATTGGATTCTATTTGATTTTAGCTTATATATTTTGTTTCATGAAAAGCGTCTTGAATGCTACTTTGCCAAAATTTAGTTTTAAAATGTTCCAAAATTTCAGCCAATTGCCTTATTGTAACATAGTTATTGATCTTTAAAAGTAATACATAATATCTTCTTTAGATGGTTACTATAAAACTTAATGATGAAGGATAGACCACAACTGTGGGAGATAATAATGATATTGGTAATGCATAATATCCAGGAAGAATAGGAAGAGATGAATTCAAGGAGGACTTTTCAAAATGGGGAACATCTATTGACATGTAGCTTTGCTGATGTCATCATTTTAGTAAGGCTCAGGTAAGCACCTGGGAACCAGGAAAGGGAGCTTCATGCAAGGGAAGTCTTTCAACCAGCCAGTAATTTTCACATGAAAAACTAAAGAAAAAAATATTAAAATATTATAAAGAAAATATAGCCCCTCCAAGATAGTGCCATTACCTTGCCTATACGCTGCCCTATATTTCAGAATTAAGAGTAGCATGCAAGAGAAATTTGTCATCCCAGATTCCATGGTATGAACATGTCTGGCTCATAACAACTTTAAGAAATTCCTCTCCAAAAATTTGTTGGACTCATAGAATGCACACTTAACCTGTTTCCACAAAACTTTTAGGCAACCTCTCATCTCTATTCCTTTTCTCTTACTCTTTCTAATTCTGGGAATGTCCTTCCCATCTGCCTGTTTTGCCTATTTCAATTATGCTCAATGGGTTAAGACTTACTCAAACACTATCTTCTCCATAGACCCTCCTTAATGGCTTTTACTGTAATTTATTTTTCTTGACACCCTGTTTTAACACTTGATTTCTATCTCAATGACAGGTAACATGTGACTACACACTGGAAGAAGTGTGGCCTGTGTTCACTTTCTCTAGATGTGAGGTCTTTGAGTTTAAGGACTTTACCTTCTACATTTCTACATACACAGTGCACCTGTTCATTGTAGGTATTCAAAAATGTCGTACATGGGTGAATAAATGAAGGATGCATGGCATAAAGTCATGATGTGTGCTATTTATGACTGCTTGGCCAGAGTGACAGCAGATATTGTAGTGGCCAAATAGCCTTCTTTTTTGGAAAACCACCTTTATTCGCTTTCAGTAACACCAGAGTCTCAGGATATTATTGAACCATAACGCAACTCTTGGGCTTCCAGAAGACCTTCATGTTAAACTTAAGACCAGTGAACCAGTTCACAAATTGAATTTGCAAAACTGTTTTAAAAACACGCTCTAAAGGCAGGCCTCCGTGGAAGAAATTTTCTGAGTGCAATGGGAGTTATTGGACCCAAGTCTGCATTTGCAGCCCTTTTTACCAAAGGTTGGCGTTTGAGAGGAAGGCAGGAATGCACAAAATCATTTCCTTCCTGATCGACCTCTGCACTTCACGGCGCTTTGTCCCTGAGGTCTTCCCTGATATCCTGACTGATAATGCATACCACCTGCTCCACTGTCACTGCCTTACTTTCTTTTTCTTCTTTTTTATTTTTACAAAGTGTTTCGCCCTTTCTAACATATCATATCCTTTACTTAGCTATTATGTTTATTGTTTATTGTCTGTCTTCTTTGACAAAATATAAGCTCTGCAAAAAATCTTTGTTTGGTTCACTGATGTTCTGATTTATGTGAGGAATGTACAGCAGTGCCCTGTAGACAGTAGGCTCTCACTAAATATTTGTTGAAAAAATAAGTAAATCCAGTGCTTAAAGGAGTGCATTCTTGAGAATTAATTTTCTACTGGTGAGATTGGTAAAAGGCTTTAAATGGAATTGCTGAAGCTATAACATAGGAAGACTAAAGAGATTTAATATGCCAAGAAAAAAGAAGTGTATGTGCTCAGGCTTACATATCAAGTCTCAGATAAGGAATAGCCAAGGGGGCAGGGGAAACAAAACTCATGTAAATCTTCAGCTATGCCCACAGTTCTGGGAGCGAATGTAGGTAAAGTACTTCACCAGAAAAAAATAATCTACTATATACTGGTTGTGTACACACATGGACACATGAAGCCTGCTTAAAATATTATTTTCCCTGTTGAATCCCTTGTTCAGGTGGTTTAAAGCAGATTTCTCAATGACAGAATGATTGGCAATTTGGGTTAGACAGATCTCTGTTATGGGGGTTATCCTAAACCTTGAAGGATGATTAGCAGCATTCCTAGCCCTGCTCACTAGACACCGGTATCACCTACCTCCCACATAAGCTGTGGCAACCAAGTATAACTTCAGAAATGGCCAAGTGTCACTCTTTGCCTAATGGAGAGGAGGCATTGTTGAAAAGCACTACTTCAGAGTCTAAGTTAAGTATCTTGCAGTTTTTCTTTCTCTGGCCTCCTCCTTCTCTTTCTTTCTCTTCTTTCCTCCTTCCCAATATCATGTCTATATTTTCAACCCCTTTACCTTTCCCCCAAAGTCCTGGTTTCATCCTGGAGGCTTTTTAAGTTCACAATCATCACTACTCCACACTTTGTTCTGAAAAGTTGGTGCATGATTTTTACCCGCCATCTTAGGAGTAAGTTTAGGTGAGGCAGATTCTTTATAACAAATTATTACGAAAAACAAATAGAAAGAAAAGAAAACAAGTTCATCTTACTATCACCAATCACCTTTCATAGCATAATTTCTGAGCACTATTAGACAAAGTTTCTGGCTTGATACCTGCACCCTGGGGATAGAAGGAAAGAAGAGAAGAAAGAATCAGGGAATCATCTTTGCTTCACCCCATCCCTTGTACCCAGTTATCTCAAGAGTGGGGAAATGAAGCTCCTTGGCGATTAGCATCCAAGAACTATATGCTACATTTAATAAGAAATTTAAATGAGAATGACTTTCACTTCTGACAGCTCTGAGAAAGAGACTAAAACCTACATCCTGAGCTCATGATAGGGAATCGAGATGCTGCATCTTATTTGTTCTGATGTTTTATTCCAATTCATTCTTAAGCAGCAAAAATCCTTGTCAGGGTCTAGCAGAAACAAAGAAAGGTAGAGAAAGGTGTTAAAAAATAGTACAACATGCAATCTTGATTCTTGCCTAAAAGAATTTTTTTAATGCTGTTTCAGCCTTTAGTTTTGCAAGTCACATTTCATGACAACACTGTCTAGAAAAATGTACTGTGTGCCCAAGTCACCAATACAAAATCAAAACACCTGCTATGAATGTGATGGTGAATCAAATTCCACCAGGGAGAAATAAACTCCCAAGGAGTAAGCTTGAGATTTTCCGGGAAGCACTGATTCTTTCAGGGCATTATAGGAATCATTTCATGTGCAAAAATTTAGGAGCTTTCTGAACACACAGCTAAACAGATGCATACCCACACCACAATTAATTTGGGAGCTCATTTTCTTGAATTAGCGGGAATACAAAGGTGGAGATAAATGGTTGATCTAAATTGGATACTGTTTCCCTCATGCCTTTGTACCTTCCCAGAATTTTTTTTCTTGTACCTTCCCAGAATCTTGTACCTTCCCAGAATTTTTTTCTCCCCTTATAACCAGTTTTTTTTTACACTTCTAGACTATTTCCTTGCCTTTTTTGGCTTCAAATACAGGATACGTGAAAAGCTACCCGTCTTCCTTAAGGCACACTCTCCAAAAGACCAGATGAAATTACTTTCAACTGCTATCAGCCCTGAGAATGTTTCGCTTAACTTCTACTATACCTTCTACTGTCAGACTAAGGTGGCCTAGAAAAAAAAGGAGGTAGAGAAAACAATATGAGGAAAAGAGAGAAATCAAAAATATTTTGGCACCAGCATTTTCAGAGCATCCACTGAGTATTATGGAGTGAAAAAGGAGCATGTTTATTTATGGGGTAAATAAGACAAACAATCTAGACACAGTGGCTTTCTCTTTAAATAAATAAATTCATGCTAAACATAAACATTCTAAAATTACTTTCTTAAAGGCTGGTGAAATGTCAAGTTGAACAAATTTTAAGTAAGGTAATCACACATTTTCTTGCAGGAAGGTGAATTATGAGTTAGATTTAAAAGGAAACTGGAATTGCATGTTTCAAAATAGCTAGAATAGAAAAATTATAATGTTCCCACCACAAATAACAGATAAATGTTTCAGGTAATGGATATCCCAGTTACCCTGACTTGATCATTATAAATTGTATACATGCATCAAAATATCACATGTACCTCCGCAAAATAGGTACAACTATGATTTATCAATTCATAATACAATAAATAAATAATTTTAAAAAGGAAATTAGAAATGTAGTGGATAGATGGAACGGGGAATAGTATTAAAACAATTATCTTTATAACTGGAAATATGTCTCAATGTTTGTAATAAATATTTAAAGCTATTAATCTTTATTTAAATAAAATATATCCTATCAATCATATTAAAATGGAGTTCCAGTTCCCATTCTGCCAATCAACATCTCCGTGACCTTAATAAAGACTTCCCTCATCCCTGAATCCCTGTTTCTTAGCTGTTAAGTAATACAATTAGATTAGCTTTTATCTTAAAGTCTACTGAAATTGATGAATGAAATTTGCATAGTCACTGGGACTCTTAGTCCTGAAGACTTATCTAGAATACATGTAAAAGTATTATTTATGTTCCATTATTCTCTATGTTGAAAACTCCCCAAATACTTAAATTATAATCGCTCAAAAATGCCTTGAAGAAAAATGGAAGCATAACCACAAAATGAGTTCTAGGTATTTGAGGAGCAGGCAATTACTTAAAAAATGTAAAATAAATGCCCTATAAAGGCCCTCCCCATTTGTTTGTTGAAATGTTTTAATTTTCTACCTTTTTAACTAGGCTGACATTATATTATGCAAGAGAGATCAAAATATAAGCAATCTAACATGTTAACAGAAATTATAGTATATCTGATGTGTACTACCCATTGTTGCCTAAAAATAAGAGCATTGAGGGATTGGAGCTAAGCCGGGCAGTTTTGAAAGGGGAATTGAAGTAGATGGGAAACACTTGGAGCATGAGGTACTGTAAAAGTGTGCAAACTTTTCCAACAATGAAGAAGCTGGGACTCCCAGGCTAAGTACATCAGAAAGCCCAAAAACGCTGAGGTAACCAGGGTGGAAATGAGCGAAAGGTGCTGTGAAGACAAACCAACTCAAACGGCGTTTTTCCTATGCTCTCACACCACAACATCCACAATCAACACAAAAAATTTCCATGACCAAACATGTGTGAGGTCTTCCACACACACCAAACAAGCAGTTATGCAGCGGCCACCAGCTAGGTGCCCTCTAATTCAATTCCCATATTATTTACCTGGAGACATCATCAGATCCCACAGGTTGAGGGCTCAGCCCCACAAGATCAGCTCCCCCATCCTCTTGCCTTTAGAAAACAGTCTCAAGTCCGGACCTCTGGAACTTCTGACCAACTGGCTTCAAGTTGGGGCTCCTAAGGTTCCCTCTTCGATCTTGATTAATTTGCCAGAGCAGCTCACAGAACTCAAACACTTACATACATTTACTGGTTTGCAATAAAGGATTATTCAAAGGAAACCGATGAAGAGATGCATAGAACAAGGTATGGGGAAAGGGGCATGGAGCTTCTATGCCCTCCCTGGGTGCAGCCCCTTCCAGGAACCTCCATGTACTCAACTCTCTGGAGGCTCTCCAATTCCTTCCTTCTGAGTTTTTATGGAGTTTTCATACCATTGCATAGGCATGATTGATTAAACCATTGGCCACTGGTTGTCTCTAGTAGATGGTATGGAAACTGAATTGGAGGGCACCTAGCTGGTGTCTGCTGTAGAATTCATATGTGGGGGAAAAACCCACACGTTGGTCACAGAAGTCTTCTGTATTGACTGTGGTTATTGTGGTGTGACAGCAGAGGAAAAATGCAGTTTGAGTTGTTTTTACCTCACAGTGCTTCAGCTTCTCTGTCCTCCCCAGAAGTCAGGGGTGGGGCTGAAAGTCCCAACCCTCTAATCCATCCTTGGTCTTTCTGGTGACCAACCCCCATCCTAAAGCTACCTAAGGGCAGCCAGCCATCAGTTAATCATTAACATACACAAACACCATCACTTTGGAGGACCTAAGTATTTTAGAAGTTGCATGCGAGGAAACAGGGTCAAAAGCCAAATACATATTTTACAATGTCACAGGACTCCAGGTTGCATAGAGGAGAAGTGCAGAGGATCACCAAAGGAAAAGTTCACCTACTTTATGGTTTCACCCCTATTTAGATACAAAATATTTGTTGAAGAATGTTGGCCATATGCAGAGACTCACAAGGTGTCTTGACCCCAAAGTGAACAAATACTCACCAATAGTATTGGCAAACTCTGCTGTATCTCGTTGACTTCAACGGACCTGTAAGGAGACCAACTGTGCTATGTCAGACCAAGGCTTTCCTATTTTAAGAGGAGACAAAGTCCAAGGGGACTGACCCACTTTTACCAAGCCAACTTCTAGAAAAACTCAAATTCTCAGATGCTGGAATTCTTCCAGAAATGAAGCAATTTGGTAACTTGGTGGCTGAGTCAACTAGTCCTGTTAGATGGTCAACATTGTTTTACTTTTTTTATTTTTATTTTTTTTTAAATATTTTTAAGTGGCAACTCCAGTGTATGAGAGAATGAATGTGACAGCTCAATTTGTAGAAAGCTGCCTTGACTCTCTTAGCTCCTTCATAAACCCTGAAACTAAATGAAAGTCTAATGAATAAAGGGAAGCTACCTTTCTTTTTTCCATATTTACCCCTTGCCCTCACCTCACTCATAATTTTACAGGTTCCTTTATCCACATTTTAGATGGTTGATCATAAAGTGGAAATGTAGAAGATTTTCTTTAACCCTGAATTAGCAAACCAAAAATCAGAATTTGTTGCATTCCTAGAACTAAGGTCAGGGTTCCCAAGCAGGTACGCAAGCAAACACAAAGACAAAACTTCCATTTCATTTCAGAAAAACCTCCATAATCTCCTGAGTTAATTCCCATAATAGATCACCTTTCTTTCTTTCTTTCTTTCTTTCTTTCTTTCTTTCTTTCTTTCTTTCTTTCTTTCTTTCTTTCCTTTCTTTCTTTCTTTCTCTTTCTTTCTTTCTCTTTCTTTCTTTTTCTTCCTTCCTTCCTTCCCTGCCTCCCTCCCTCCCTCCTTCCTTCTTTCCTTCCTTCCTTCCTTCCTTCCTTCCTTCCTTCCTTCCTTCCTTCCTTCCTTCCTTTCTCTCTCTTTCTTTCTTTCTTTCTTTCTTTCTTTCTTTCTTTCTTTCTTTCTTTCTTTCTTCCTTTCTTTCTTTTCTTTCTTTCTTTCGCTTTTTGTCTGTCTGTCTCCTTTTGGTTCAGTTTTTCTGGAGAACCCTAATACATACACTTTTTTCCCTGGCTCTTTCAGTAGAAGATGATTGGCTAGGGTTAAGAACATAGCCTCCTGTACCCACTAGCTCATTCCTGATTTAATGAGTCCCCCCTCAATCCCTCAGAACACCACACTTTTTGTCAATTATCATTTGCATTAATATACTTGAAAAATGTCATTTTCGTGCATAGAACACCTCCATACTAAAAATAACTCCCTTTTCTCTCCCACTTAAAGAGAGAATTCTAATATACTGGTTACATATAGGGAAAATTTTGAACCTGAACTTACTTTGTAAATTACATTTAAACATTCACAAAATGTAATACCTTATTTTTTATAACAGATTATTTGTGAGGTACCCTTACAACAAAAAAGAACAGTCCATTGTGTCCTATCTAACCCAAAGATTAAAATAAAATAAATACACTTCAGCAAAAATAACTACAGACAATGAATGCTATTTGTGTCAGGAAGATATAAATTCCTATAAGGAAATTTTTCTGATTATTTTACTCAAGGGTATAAAAACTTCTCAACCAAAATCAGTTTCTACTAGAATATAGTCTGTCATGTTCAAGTCATGGCAGCTGAGTCAGGACTATATTCTTCACTACATCAAGTAAGATAAAGGAGCTCCAGAAATACTTTAAAGCAGGAATTTAAAGTGCAGTTAGGATGGCTAACATTTAAGTGATATTCAAGTTGCTCCTTTATGAGGCTTGCAAGGCCCTTTGGAATCTGACTTCTATATCCACCCTTTCCAATCTCATTTCTCATCATTTCCCCACTTCCCTCCTCTAACAACCTCCATCCATCCACATTATGCACTTCAGCTGTTTTGAACTTCTCTCCTGAAACCAGCCACTCATAGAGCAACACTTTTCCAATCCTGGCTCTACTTGAGTAACCTGAAGCAAGTTTCTAAACTCTCTGTGACCCAGTTTCCTCATCCTCGTTTCTAAATTTATAACAGTAACACCCAAGTCATAGAGTCACTGTAAAGATCAAATGAGATTATGACTACTTATGTGAAATTCTTATTGTAGTACCTCATTTAGTAAATGCCCATAAATACTGGTTGTTGTTAACAGTATTGATTCTTCTGTGCATAATATTTATTCCACTCCTCATCTCCTTTCACATACTTAGTTTCTATGCATCTTTCAAACACCAACTTAAAAAGGAAACCTTCCCCCAAATAACCCCTCCCTACCTAGGTGAATATTCATCTTTGTATGACTGTAATCACTGCACATCCCATATCAAAGGACTTAACATCACTTGCCATTATCTCCTGTATGTTGTTCCTAGTCTCCCACTAAACTGGCAGCTCTGTAAAGACAAGTGCTACATTTATTCGGCTCCCCATTTAATCTCCCTCCATCCTCTGTCATAGCACTTGCTACGTATTACACCTTTTGTGTTTGTTGAAAGAATGAATGAATGAAACTCAACTAGCAAGGGAAAGTCACTTTGGCTTTTAGATTTTTTGTTTTTTTGCTTTATTTTTAATACAGTCATGGTCTCTTCTGTGAAAATAAAAAAAATCTAAACAAATTAAATTTAACAGAGTTTAATTAAGCAAAGAATAATGCAGGAATCCAGCAGTAGATGGTTGAAGAATATTTATGGAAAGAAAAAGGAAAATGTGCAGAAAATGGAAGAAGAACATTTGGAATGGAATAAAAACAGCTGGATTGGTTCCAACTTGGCATTTGCCTTACTTAAACATGGTTTTAACAGTTGTCTGCCTTGGATTGCCTGAAACCCAGTGATTGGTACAAGAGTAGGTTACAGCCTGTTTACACATCTAATTAAGTTACAGTTCACTATGTACAGAGAAGCCATTAGGCAGAACTTAAAATTGTAAAGAGACAGCTGTAGGCTCGACTTCATATAACACTTCTATAGCCTGTTCAATTAGCTAACCGTAGGCGTCATTTCTCTTCTACCCTCCAAAACTACTGACGCTTCTAGAAAAGAGGACTTCCAGCAGCTATTTAACTGGGAACAAGTTGAAAACTTATTTGAAATGGAAGCCACTAGAATGAATTGTAAACACTTCCTTAATCTTTTTCCTTTGTATGCCTCAGCAGATAAGGCTGCTTCTGTGCCCCAAAATTGGGACCATATGCTCCGTAGTTTCCTGCTCTGACCAATTTGCTATTTGTGTTACCAAAGCATATTTTGTAGATTTTATTTGAAAAAAGAAAGTTAGAAAATACTCAAAGTGTTATATAACATGAAGTCTTTATTTAAATTGATCATATTTGATCTTTGAAAGCTAAATAACTAAAATCTCATTTCTACTAAATTATATTTTTTTCATGCTAAGGCTAAATGTGAGATCTAACATTTCACAAAATTTTGGTTTTTTTTTTTTTCAAAACACATGACAAAATATAAAAACATTTTTATCAGGGTGAAAGTAATTTATGGAACTTCTAGCTCTACATTATCATTCACTATGTAAGCAATGATCTAGTCCTATCACAATATTATGTTTTTTAGTACCCATTAAGATTGTGTGCTAAGTCCTTTCCTTGCCACTATAGTAAAGTTATACACATACATAGTAAGCAATTATAGGTATAATACTCACCACTGTAATGATAAATAATAAATAATTACATTTGTTATACCCTAGAGATTCAGGGTTTTCATTTATTCAGTCAATAATTATTACGTATCGGACACTGTGCAAAGAATGAGCATATCATGGTGAACAACAGAGAAATGGGCCTGTACTCTTGGAACAAGATGAAAACATTACAGAAATAAGCCTAAAACATATGCATACATTTTTAATGATAAGTTATAATAAAATGTACAAAGCAAAAAAGACACTAAAAGACAGAAGGAATCTAATTTAGATTTGAATGTTAGGAAAATCTTTCCAAGAATATGATATTTAAAATTTAACTGAAAAGCACGAACACTAATTCTACACAAACTCTCCCAGAAAATACAAGAGGAGGAAACACTGTATAAAAACCATTCAATAAGGCCAGCACTGTACTGACACCCAAGCCAGATAAAGATACTACAAGAAAGAAAGAAAGGAAAGAAAACTCCCAATAATATTCCTCATGAAACAAGAGGAATATTATTGAATTTGAAGTGAAAGTCCTCAACAAAATACGAACAAGTAGATTCAGAACTAAAAAGAAGATAACATACCATGATTAAATATGTCAGGAAATGTAAATCTGGTTGAACTTTTTAAATCAATAGATATAATTCACCATATTAATAAAGTAGAAAACCATATAATCATCTCACAAGATGTAGAGAAAGTATTTGACAAGGTTTAACACCCACTCATGATAAAACCTCTCAGCAAAGAGTGATTGTGGAGAACTTCCTCAACTTCATAGTGAGCATCTCTAAAATACCTCCAGCTAACTTCATAGTCAGTGAGGAAAGACTGAATGCTTTCCCCCTCAGAATGTGAACAAGGCAAGAATGTCCTCTCTTACTACTCATATTCAACACTGTACTTGAGGTCCTTGTCAGTGCAATAAAAGGAAAAAAAAAAAAATAAAGGCATCCAGAGTGGAATGAATGGAATAAAACTAAAACTGTCCTTATTTTTAGAGAACGTGATTGCTTGTGGAGAAATCTCAAAGAACTCGCCAAAAACCTAGTAGAACTAATAAGTGATATTAGCAAGAATGAAAAAAAAAAGGTCAAGTTTATTTTGTATATTGCAGTTCTGCATTTCTAGATAGTATTTCTGTATTTCTATTTTATTTTCATATGCTAGCAATAAACAGTTGGAAACTGAAATTTTAAAATAGCATAAAAAACATAAAATGCTTAGCTATAAATCTGACAAAATATATGCAGGTTCTGTGCTGAAAACTGCAAAAGAAATTGAAGAAGATCTGAATAGAGAGCTACATCATGTCTATTGTTGGAAAACTCAATAGAATTAAGATGCAAATTTCTCCCAAAGTGATCTGGATGCAGCGCAATTCCATTCAAATCCGAGTAGACATTTTCTTTTGAAATCCACAAGCTGATTCTAAATATATATGAAATGCATAGGAATAAAAAAGGCAAAATATTTCTTAAAGAGAACAAATTTAGAAGACTCACACTATCTGATTTCAGGATGTATTATAACACAGTGTAATACTGGTGAAAAGACAGACATGTCTTGAACTCCTGACCTCAAGTGATCTGCCCGCCTCAGCCTCCCAAAGTACTTGGATCACAGGCATGAGCCACCACGCCCAGCCCTTGTCCTGTATTTCTTAGTGTGAGCCTCATAGGAAATTTTGGATTTTCTAATAGCCACATTTTTAAGTCACAAAAAGAAGCGGGTGAAATTAATTTTGTGGTGTATTTTATTTAACCCAACATATCAAAAATCTTATTTCAACATATAAGCAATATAAAAATTACTAATGTGATATTTTACATTCTTCGTGTTTGACTAAATCTTCAAAAGTCTGGTGTGTATTTTCTACTTCTCACTTTGGACTGGTCACATTTTAAAGTGCTCAATCACAAATTTATCTGTACTTATCGGATTGGATGGAGCTGACCTAGAACCTTCTCCAAAGCTGCATTTGAACTTCTGCTCTCCCTGCCCTGGCCTCTGTAGTAACATCCACAAACATTTGATGAATGAAATTGCACTTAACTGAATATTCTACTGTGGGCTATAACAAAGTCATGATTCTACTGAGGTTAAAAAGAAGGAAATATTATTTAACTATCTGAAATTGAAATCAAATTACTGGCAACTTGTAAGTTTTATATTAAAGAATGTTTTATCTTTTTGATGAAAATTCTTTCCTCATAGACAGCAAAAAGACTGGCTTAAATGAACACCAGTGTCCGCACATAACAAGAAAACAGTTGATTGATGACTTAGTGTAGCGTGGTAAAAATATATATATATTTTTGGTGCCTGAGGTGATCAACCAGTGAACTTATAATGGCCTTTGTAGATGCATCCTTAAGGCTTTCCTCAAAAGTGGAAATCAGAAAGAAAATGATGCATTTCTAATTTTGCCTGAAAGTTATGATTAATAATTTCCATTTATAGTTTTGCCTTTTAAAAATTATGATAATATCTCTTCTAACTAGCATGAGAGAAATTACAACTCCTAACCAATAGGTTTCTAGAACATATTTATATAAAAAGGTAGAGTAGATGAATGAATAAATGTTGGAGAGAAAAAGGAAACAAAAATTCTCATACTTTATTGGTAGGTGCCCAAAACTGTACAATTCCTATGAAGGATAATTTATCAAGATATATGAAAACTATACTTAGCATATTTATTTTTTAATGCAGAAATCTCTCCTCTAAAAATTTAATTTCATTTCTAAATCAGGGAACTGTTTATAGATAGACATTATAAAGACATAACCCTTATAGGCAATTATGCAGGTGGAATCTAACAAGTATAACAATAAAAATTACTTTTAAAATAATAATTCTTATGCTTTTATCTTCCTGTTAAACAATCCAGAGAAAGTGTTACAGAAGCAAGTCCAGAAAACTAAAAAATTAAATAAAATAATAAAGTTAGTAAAGAAGGATTTGCTTCAAATTTCTAAACTAATAGCCAATTTGTAAATTTCAAAATTGAAAACAGTTCCCTGATTTAGAAAATACAAAAATAGTCCTGATTTATGGAGTTTTCATAGTAACTATTTAAATACAGAACACATGAAAACCACTTTTTAAAAAGTACTTTATATATAGGTTTCATTGTAGGCAGCAATCTTTCAATAATGAATAAACTAAAAATGTGCTATGTATGGAACTCATGTTGACTGTAGACACTAAAAGCAGGGATTCCAAGAATGCTGCCTTAAATTGACTAGAAAGAAAAATGTTAAAATATATTTTTCAGAAGTACAACTACAGCTATGCTGGTAGATAGATAGAGTATCAATCTTAGTCCACAGACCGAATTGTGCAATAAAGCAACATTACTGCTTCATGTTTGTTATTTAACTTAATTTCTGACATTTACCCTTCACTCAACTGAGGAATAGAAAATTTAATGTCACTCATTCTTTGCCCTTACCATTCTTATCCTCCTACCCCCCAGATTCAATACATGTGTCAAGGGTTTCAAAGCCTGTGCAATGTTGAGGTTTCAGGAGAGGGGCAGGGATGGAGACTGTACTCTCTAGTCATTGATCATGCATAGGTTACAGCTAAGATCTTCATCACCTGTGCCCTCAGCATCCCATCTGATCTGGCTATTTTCTTCCGCTCCATATGGCTCTTCAGGAACAGCACGAATCTTTTCCAAATAGGAACTCTATCCAGTCCTTTCTAAGGTCTTGCCACCTCCTAGACATAGCCACAAAGTAAGGCCCTGGTCTCTACTGCTTTGAAATCCGTAGGTGAATCTCTCCCCCAGCCTGCGTGAACCTCTTTTTAGTTTCTCACTACATCCAGGAAATTCTGTTGACACATCCTGTCCAAAGTCAGAGACCAAGTTAATATAAAAGCTGTATTTGGGGCCAGGTCTCCTGATTCTGCAGCATGTGCACTCTTTATTATGCATTATGTGCACACTAAAATCTACAACCATCTGCAATGTCTGTCACACCATTTGATGAATTATTTACTACAGTTGAATTTTGTGCATTTACAGGAACAAACCTATATAGCCATGAGTGTCTAGGATGACCACCTTTGACTTAGCTCTTAATATGTGCCAGTTGCATTGCTAGAAAGTTTACATGTATTGTATCATTGAATCTTCCATATTACAGACAAGGAGGCTGAAATTCAAAGGATTTCGGTTAATTTCACAATGTGCCCACTCATGGTAAAGCCAGAATTTGAAGGCAAGTTTGATCGAGTTAGAGCCCAAAGTCAAACCATTAAAGGTATACTACTCTGTTACACATTCAGAGGTGAGGCCTGTTTTATAAGCCTTTAGCATATGAACATCTAAGCTAACTGCAAAGGTAATTATGTGATGCTATGAATTAAGTACCATTTATTGCTTAATTTAGATATGATGCATCAATAATGTCACAAAACTGAATGTACTTCATCATGCTTATAGCTAATATTGACATCCCCTGAAAGGCTTCTTCAGCAATTTACAATTTAGCTCTTCTGCCCCAATAGATAACATCTACAAAATAGTTCCCAATTACCAGTACAATATTTCAAAAACTAAGTCACTGTTTTAAAACATATTTTATGATACAGTTGCAGCAGAAGAAATGAATACATACATAACTCTATTTATCCTCTGTAGTAAATTTGGAAGTAATAAGATATATCTTTCTGTGTTACTCTCTTCCTTCTAAATTTGTGGTTTCCAAATGCAACTTTCCATAGACCAATTACTTTAAATACATTTTATTATATAAGCCCCTTCCTTGTGTTATATTATAGGCTTCCATTCCATCAAGGTCGAATATAATTCAGGGTTTGATAATGTCTCAACTTTATTAAAACAGGACTTAATTTTTACATAAGACAGTCTTCTCTGAAAACCAGACTGTTTTCACATAGCTGTGTGTGGTCTGTGAGTTAGGTCCAGGACCTGAAAACCACACAGGATGGATTATTTTCATTACAGCCATTATATCTGACTTGAGCTATGGAGAATCAACAAACACTTACCCAGCTGAGACTCTATCCACCTTGCATCAAGGCCTTGCACGTAGTAGGTACTCAAGAAATATTTTTTCTTAGTTGACCAAGAAATAGCTGTACAAGTGTTTAGATTGTCTTATGGTTTTTTTCATTCTCTTTAACTAAAATCTGTTTTAATTGCATACAATATGCATCACCTAAAAATCTTACCACAAAGCAGATTCTGTTTCAGTAGTGTAGGGTGAGGCCTGAGATTCTGCATTTCTTACACTCTGCCAAGAGATGCCTATGCTTTTGTTCTGTGATATGCATGATGGGTAGCAAGGTTATAAATCTGACTTCAAAACACATTAGTGTTTACATCATTGTGCTCCTGGAGCACACTGTACCTCCCCTACCTTTATCATACTATTTATAATCTTGTATTCATTTGCCTATATACCTTTCTAAACCATAATCTGTCTGGTGATGGGCACCAAACGTATCTGGTTTCCTGTTGTATTCTCAGGGCCTGACAGATAATTAATACACAACAAATATTTATTGAATGTCAATTGACCAAATGAATGAATATGTACAAAAGACATGCTTTTATACACACCCTTGATCATATGTAAACACTCCTCTAGCTACCTGTTCATTAAGATGTCACTATGACTTTGAGAATTTTTCAAGGTCAGAGTAAAATTCATCATTATGATAATAGCTAACATTTACTGAGTACATTATGCATTCACTCACTGAACCCCCACGACAGCCCTGTAAGGTAAAATTATTATAATTCTCATTTTATTTATTTAGTGTAGTTTTTAAAATTTTTTTAGTTGATAAGTAATAATTGTACATTTTCATGCAGTACATAGTAATGTTTCAACACATAAAATGTATGGTGATCAGACTGGGATAATTACCATATCTAACATCTCAAATATTCATCATTTCTCTGCGTTGGGAACATTCAATATCCTCCTTCTATCTATTTAAAACACCATATTATTGTTAACTATAGTCACCCTCAGTGGAAGAAACACTAGAACTGATTCCTCTTATCTAGCTATAATTTTGTATCCTTTAACACAGAGGTCTCCAACCCTCAGGCCATGGACCAGTACCAGTCCATTACCTGTTAGGAACTGGGTGCACAGCAGGAGGGGAGCAGCGGGTGGGCAAGTGAGCAAAGCTTCATCTGTATTTACAGCTGCTCCCCATTGCCTGCACTCCCACCTGAGTTCTGCCTCAGCTGCAACGTTAGATTCTCATAGGAGCGTGAAGCCTTTGTGAACTGCATATGTGAGGGATCTAGGTTACCCATTCCTTATGAGAATGTAACTAATGCCTGATGATCTGAAATGGAACAGTTTCATCCCCAAACCATCCGCATCCCCAACCGTGGAAAAATTACCTTCCACGAAACAAGTCCCTGGTGCCAAAAAGGTTGAGGACCACTGCTTTAACAAATCTCTCCCTCTCACTTCCTTCCCCATAATTCCCATTTTAAAGGTGCAAATAGAGGCACAGAAATGGTAAGTACCTAATCCAAGTTTACACAGCTAGTAAATGTCACTGCTAGGAGTTAGGCTCCACAGTTCATGCAACTAACTACTACACCATGAAGATGAAAAAACTGAATCACTCTGGACTAGTCAAGTTTCTTAACCTTAATGTGCTTTAAATCTGCAGAATGGAGATTAGATCTCATTCTAAAAAGTACCATGCAGAATTCCATATCTAGTCGACACTCAGGCATTCTCAGATTCAATTCTCTTCTTGAGCAACCCCACAGGTTTATGTCAAGAAGTAATGTGTAGTTTTGCTAGGATACAAATGTCAATGACAAAAGCTGTGCAAGGCTGGCCTACCAAAATAGGACACTTGGCTGGTACAGGAGGGGAAAGCAGTGAGGAACCCAACATCGACACGAGCATGTAGCTTTATTTTCCTCATTTCTTGGTGCACATTAAAATTCCAGAAAAATGGTATGGTATAGTGGTATTCTCAAATTTGGAACTTGTAAAGGTTTTAAGATGCACCCCTAGACAAATGTCAAGGACCCACTTCATGTTCCTGGCTGACATCCTCTGATATAGTCACCTGAATTACACATTTTTCCATAATTAAGGAAAAGCAGATATTGTATGCATTTAAACATATTGTCTATATTTAAAGACTGATAATACACAGCATTGTTTATGAAGAGAACAAAATCATACAACTATATTGAGACAAGCTGCTATGGTAACTATTTCTCTGCTTAAAAGAGAGGCAATTCCTTCTGTTACTGGAAGACTGTCTCAGCTTTTAATAGCAAGCATTATGTATTATTTTATATATTGGGCCTGGTTTTTGTCTTTTTTTTTTTTTTTTTTTTTTTTTTTTTTGAGATGGAGTCTCGCTCTGCTGCCCAGGCTGGAGTGCAGTGGCCAGATCTCAGCTCACTGCAAGCTCCGCCTCCCGGGTTTACGCCATTCTCCTGCCTCAGCCTCCGGAGTAGCTGGGACTCAACAGGCGCCCGCCGCGTCGCCCGGCTAGTTTGTTTTTTTTTTTTTTTTTGTATTTTTTTAGTAGAGGCGGGATTTCACCGTGGTAGCCAGGATGCTCTGGATCTCCTGACCTCGTGATCCGCCCATCTCGGCCTCCCAAAGTGCTGGGATTACAGGCTTGAGCCACCGCGCCCGGCCGGTTTTTGTCTTATACTAGACAAGTTTCCATGTTACTTTACTTAATAGAATAAGTCATATTGAATATTTAATCATTAAATGGAAATTGTATTTGGTGATGCACCCTCAAAGACAAATTAAAAGTATGATTAAATATCTCACCCAGATTGTTAACAGATGATCATACATATCTTGAAACAACTGCATCACTCTGTAGTCAATAGTTTCAATTCAATTGTCTGTAAATGTTATTTATTTCCTGAAAAGTATTTTCTAGATTAAGAGGAAAGTTAACATATAAAACTCTGTGTTTTACACCAAGATAATTTTTTACCCACATTATTTTGTTACGTATCATTGGCACATCCCTTCCTGCTTTCCCATACAGCGATGGATGTATTATAATAAAAAAAGATTTTCCTAATCAGTAGCAATAATTTCCAGATTTCCTGCAAACAGGAAAGATCATAAATTTTCTTATACTTTAACAATACTTCCCCAACTCCATTTAGCCACTTGCATGTTGCGCTGACTCAGAGAACTACAATTTCAGAATATAACAACAGCAATAATAATAATATCACTCATTAAGCTCTTGCTTAATATCAGTATTAGTTTGGTTCTAAGCACTTTGCATGAGACACCAAATTTACAAACTTAGCACAACTAAGGGAATCCAGAGATAGTATGCATTTGAAGATCTCATATTTGTTTATGAAAAAGAGATAATATTTAGCATTGATTTTAAGGGTTTCTCTTTTAGTCCTTACAACAATCCCATGAGCTTGCTGCTAATGTATAGATCAATTTCCATGTCCTATAAGTTTTCCCTGAATTGTTCGGATTAAGAAACCCAGTAATTCTCCCTCAGGTGTCATAGTTTATGAAATAAAATAAGCAATATGTGGAATGTAAATGTATTAATAAGATTCAAAAATAAGTGATTCATACCAAATAAAGACAGAAAGGTGGCTAGTGAAACACGTAATAAACATTCAACACTCCAAATCACAAATGCAAAAGACACCAACATTTCCTGTAATAATACATGAAAGCATCAGTTTTGCTTTTTGTTTTTGCAGTATCCCTGGCATTGTGAATTCATACTTTAGGTAAGCAATGACATTATGAATACTATATTTATACCTGAGGAAGCCTAGAACTTAAATATTTGCAAATACATCAGATGAACATACTGTTGCCAGCTGTTACTGCTATCTCATTTTCTTTATATAAGAAGATGGATGAGTGAATTATAGTAATAAAAAAGCAAGCATGCTTAAGTTAAAGGCTTTGCTTATGATTTAGTTTGTCATAATACACTGGTGTACGAAAGGAAATCAAATTATTTAACTGACTAGATTTTCTATTCATACACAACTATTTCCAGTAAGCACTCCCATGCACTGTTTATATAGTATTAGAGGATATAATGAAAGAGCAATCAAACAAACTTCTTTATCACTGCACTTAATAAACACCTGAAGTTCCCTAATGTGACGAACTTTCAGTAATAAACAATTGACTGTATCCACATTTTTCTGAAATCTGATAGACTGTGTCACCTTACACTTAGCCTATAATGGCACTTAGTATTTCTTAAATCTTCTCCATGCTTCAATTAAAAAAAAAAAAAAAATCAGTTCTATTTAACCTTGCGAGGATGCAAACTAGTGATAGAATGGATTTTCTACACTTGTAAGTACATAAAAAAGGACATTCTTAATTATTCCAGGTATGTGTTTTACTTCAATCATTCCTTATGCCCTATAAGTCCTGAGAGCAAGGCCCATTGAGCCAAGAAGATATTATTTGAAGTCTTTTGTACATAAGTAAATTGTTTTCGGTAGTCACATCCCAAAGGGCTTTGCAAAATTTCAGTTAGTCAGGTGAGCCAAGAGCAACTACTACTTTCTATAAGTTCCAATAAACTTTCTGGCCCTATGGAGGCATTTAGTTTATGAGTTATGCCTAAATACCCTAAGGAAATTGAAACTAGTAATTTCTTTATTTCGCTAGCATTGGTTCAGATCACTCATTATATTAATTCTAATAATTCTCCTTGGAGGCAGGTAAGTGGCAGCCTCATTAGTAATGCTGCCCAGGAAGGACAAGAGGCTCTGTGGCCTGCCCAGGGACTGACTGTCAGGCAGCTGGCATCCAACACCTGACCAGGGGCCCATCCATTGGTCCTGAACACACTAGCCACTGAAACCGCTCTTCATTGGCTTAAATGGGCTTGTTTATTTTCCACTTTTCTGTTTATTGAAGTAGAAGTGGAAACTGGCCTTCAAAGACCAGCCTATCAACATCTCCTTCCTTGGCTCGCCTGACCTTCAGGCAGTGCAGCTGCCTGAACTGAGTTAAAAATGGACTGTCAAGCTGGCTTTAATTTCTGCTGCTCTGCCTCCGAATGTCCTCCCACTGATCTGTTTATCACACCCTCTATACCCCTCGGGTTGTTGTTTTTCTAAGAGTTTTATGCCAGGACAGCGAAACTGCCTTTCAAGGCTCTAACCTGCAAATCCTTCTACACATAATCCTAGAGGACCTGGGAGCCAACACTAGGATCTCTACTGTAGGAACAACCTTCTCCCTCCAGGCATCCCCTAACCCACCCCAAGCTGACTCTCTGAACAGATCATCTCCTACTGGCACACTAAAGCAAGACAACCGCGGCTTAGTAACTTTGGAAGAAAAAATTCAGGTTTGGCTTCTTGCTCATGGGTTGTGCGGGCATGTTGCCTCTTTCCAGGGCTCCTCTGCCCCTCTGTGTGTTCCTCTGCAGGACCGCAAGGAGGCCTCACAGGGATTATCTGCTCATCCCCAGCAGAATATAAAACTCTTTATCTTCATTCTCTGAAACCTCTTCAAAACATCCCAAACCCAAGATCCTCCCAACAGGGCTCTCCAGAAACTTCTGCCTCCGGAAACGACAATTGCTATCAATGATGCACGGATGGAGGAGTACCTAAGATCCTACTAATGGTTTTGTGTGTTTCTTGGCAAGCTCCCGCTCAATTCAAGCTGCCCGCGCTCTGGGGCAAGGTCTAATTAGAAGAGTGCCAGGCTCACCCTGCCTGCGGAGAAAACGCATTAGTCACAGATGTAAGGGCACGAAGGATGCCAGGGAGCAAGGGAGTGCATGGGGTCATTAAGGCCCCTCCTAAAATGCTAGGAGCCTTCGTTGCGGGAAAGGAAAACTAGATGTGACCGCGTGCAGCAGAGGAGGATACAGAAACCCTGGGAGGCAGAGTAGAGTTGACTGGGTTAGAGGCCATAAATAAGTGCATAAATGATGCTCAGTGAACGTTGCAACAGATTTAAGCCAAGTGTTCAGGATGACACAGCAAAGCCTCAGGACAAGGAAATACACAGACCGCTTAAAGCTTCCCGCTGCTGCCTGGAGCAGCCTGAGTGTGAAAGCGCGGGTGCTCGGGGAGGGGTCGCACTGAAGAATCAGGTTCAGGCTTTGAAGAGTCGTGCGCCCAGAATTGAGGTCACAGTGGCCCGAGATCTACCCTGGAAACAACAGGTGTCCGTACCACAGGCTTATTCGCAACTCCCTGCGACTAGGCTCGGGCTCCCTGGAAGTGTAGGGGTTGAAAGGGGACCAGACTCGGCAGGGGAGGGGAGGGGCGCCGGCCGGGGAGGGGCGGCGCAGGTGGGCGGGCCTGGGCAGGGTGGGGACTGGACGTATAAAGTTCTCGCTGCCCCGGAGGCTATGCTACTGCTAGGAGCCGGCGCAGGGTGGTCGGGGGGGTGAGCAGGGTGCCGCTGGCTGCTGGGGTCTGCAGGTCACCGAGTCCCCAGGAGAGGGGACTCCTAAGAAGGCACCTGCCTGTGTTTACCCGGCAGCGAGCGCGCCGGCCCCCGGGAACTCCCGGCAGGTGAGCGAAGCTGCGGCCTTGGTCGGGGCAGCAGGGTCGGGGGCCGTTCCGCTGGGCAGGTCGCTTCCAAGTTTTGCGAACTGTTGAGTTAGTTTCAGGTTGTTGCTGTAGTTGGCGGCCTTGCTCACAGGGCTTTGTCAACTTGAGTTGCAGAGGCCGGTTCCTCCCCTTTGGCAAAGGAGTTCCTCCGCTAGTTCGCTCCCGCGTCGCCGGGCATTTTAGGAGTCTCTGCACGACTCGCCTGCTTTTGCAAATCCGTCTCTTCTCGCCTCATTTTTTCCAGCGCACAGGAAAGGCCGTTGCGCCCCGCGAGGGAAACAGAGCCGTTGACCATGGTTGCAACTGGCAGTTTGAGCAGTAAGAACCCGGCCAGCATTTCAGAATTGCTGGACTGTGGCTATCACCCAGAGAGCCTGCTAAGTGGTGAGTGTCCCCGCTGCCCACCCTTCTCCTCTCCAAAGGTCGGTGCCTCTCGATCTACCGGGTGGGCGGGCTTTCGACTTCCTCCCCTACCTCTATGTAGGGGGTGCCACAAAATCCGTCTGAGGAGAATCCTTTCCAAATTTTCTAACATCTTCTCTTCATGCTAGAAACAAAAGTAGCAAAAGTAGAATACCCAAGGGCTACATCTTTCTAGGCTGGTGCCAGTAGGCTCTTGGGGATTAAGGTCCTTATCTTACATGATTGTGAAGAACACAGTTATGTGTGTTTTAGCAAATGTATTTACCCCTGTAATCAACATAACCCCTCCCCGTGAATTCCGACGCACCCATTTGCTAGGTATTTCTCACTCCCCCCTGACTCCAGGGAACTACTGATCTGATTTTTATCACTCCAAGTTAGTTTTGCCTTTAGGTAAGTGGAACCATAAAGTAGGTACTCTTTTGTGTCTGGTTTCTTTCCCGCAGCCTAATGTTTTTGAGATTCTTTTATGTGGTTGCTTAAATCAGTGTGTTCATATTTATTACTGAGTAGGATTTTCAGTCTTGGATATACCCATTATTCCATTTTTAATGTGAGAAGGAAACTATTGAACAGCAGTGGTGCTTGATTTGCTATCATTTGCAATTTTAACAGCAGTTTCTAAGTGAACACACTGCTCTGCCACTAGAGCTGTAAGAGCATAGATAAACTGCTTAGGCTCTTCGTGTTTTCCTCCTTTCAAGGTGAAGTGGTTGATGACCTAATTTATAGGGCCAGAACTCCAAAATTACATGAAGTGGAGAGGAAAACCCAGTAGCTGATGAAGGTGAAGTAGGCTTAGGGAGAGGAGCCGGGAGGGCATCAGCCTGCACCTCGTCCATTTGACTCCCTGTAGCGTGGCAATCCTGCCAAGTGGTAGGATTCATTTGAGGAGTAGGTGACCAAATGCAGAGCTATCTCTTTTCCTTTCAGCCAATCTAATTTTATTTCCCTAGGACTATTTTGTTTTGCTTGGCTAAGAAAAACCACCCAACCGGTTATAAATATCCTCATGAACCTCAAAGGTCTTCTCCGCGCAATTTTTAATTAAAGAGGTTAAAGCTAAAATTGGGACCTACAGGCCACTCCAGTAAAGACTTAAAGACACAAATTTGATAGATCTTTAATGTAACTCTTCAAGCTCATGGACTTTAAACATAATAGCAAAAATTCTTTATTTTACAGTACATGTATTCCTACAGTTAGAAAGTAATGACCCCTTAGTCCAAATAACAAAGTTTTAACTTTTTATCCCAGAAGTAATAAATGTTTTCTGTAAAACAAAATTAGAAAACCCCCATAAGCAAGTAGGCAAGAAAGAAAAGAAAATCACCAATAATCTGGGATAATCCCAAGTAGATTTTTGATGCATAGTCTTTATGATTGTGTGTGTTCTGTGTACACACATGAATTTAAAGAAAAGTGGTTATATCCTATCCACTCTATTTATCTAAACCTTTATTTCATACATGAACTTTCATGAGAGCTTAAATTATTCACTATATTACATGGTAGATAGAGGTAACCAATGTTGATATCTTGGTGTGTTTTTTCTACTGTGAATTTTTTTTTTCTTTATCTAAAAAGAAAACTCCATTTCTTACAGATTTTGACTACTGGGATTATGTTGTTCCTGAACCCAACCTCAACGAGGTAATATTTGAGGAATCAACTTGCCAGAATTTGGTTAAAATGCTGGAGAACTGTCTGTCCAAATCAAAGCAAACTAAACTTGGTTGCTCAAAGGTCCTTGTCCCTGAGAAACTGACCCAGAGAATTGCTCAAGATGTCCTGCGGCTTTCCTCAACAGAGCCCTGTGGCTTGCGAGGTTGTGTTATGCACGTGAACTTGGAAATTGAAAATGTATGTAAAAAGCTGGATAGGATTGTGTGTGATTCTAGCGTGGTGCCTACTTTTGAGCTTACACTTGTGTTTAAGCAGGAGAACTGCTCATGGACTAGCTTCAGGGACTTTTTCTTTAGTAGGGGTCGCTTCTCATCTGGTTTCAGGAGAACTCTGATCCTCAGCTCAGGATTTCGACTTGTTAAGAAAAAACTTTATTCACTGATTGGAACAACAGTCATTGAAGGGTCCTAAAAAGGGAAAATATATAAAGCTTATTTCATGATTGGGTAGTAAAACTATTCAGCTAGTCAGCTAAAGTCATTTGTAGTTTGCCCCACCTGTCCTCAGTAAGAAACCCCAAATGTAGTCCATTTTCTTTCTGTATTTCACATTCTTAGTAACTGCAGCTAACAGGCTGATTTTCTGGCCTTTCGAGAAGTGATCCAAAATAGTGTACATTTTCTGCATATATCCCATTTTTGTACAGAATTGAATGGGATAGAATAGGTAAGCAAAAGTAGAAGTCCATTTGAGTTTTACATTTGATTCCACAATTTTGTTTCAGGTAGGCTTGGTAATAGACTATATAAACCAGATTTGCCTAGTTTGATTTTCATATGACTTTTTTTTCTGTAAGTTTTCAGGGTGATTCTTTAAATCACAGAATCTTACTCAATGATACTTAGCTGATCAAAACTTCCAGAAGCCCACACCACCAGCTCATGACTCAAATTTGAAGAGTTCTTAGACAGGAGGGTAGGATTAAGTAGGTGAGTTTAATTAAAACTTAACCCTAGGTAAGAGTGAATGAGAAATATTATGGCAATAATGGAACTGCTTCACTGTTTCTTGGTGACTTCCTCACTCTAATGTTTTAAAGAGGTGACGAAAGCTTGTGCTACCATTTCAGTAACCACGGTGTTGTTTTAGATGCCTTTAAAAGCTCAGTTTCCCTTGTTCTTAAGTGTTGAATATTGTCTTTAAACTAGAAAAATGCAAAACATTGAACTGATATTTTTGTGTGTAATTGATTACTCTTACACTGAGTGAATGATGAATACCTGTGAGGATAGGAAATTAGTTCTGAGATCTAGTCCCTCTCTGATTCACTTAGTAATCTATCTTCTTTTCAGTATTACATATGCTTAATCTCATATGAACGATTTCACCATGTCAGTATTATCTCATCTCTGGGCTTTTCTGGGAATTGAGGAATCTCTCCTTAACCCCAATTGTCAAGGGCAGTAGCTGTATACTACCACTTTGAATTATTGAAACGGGTCAATTTACAAAGTCTGCATTGGCCATGGAAATATGGTTTATAGTACAGCCTAGAGAGTGAAACTCACAGTCCAGATAACCATGCGCGCACCCAGATTTTTTCCACCTTGGATACCTGTCACTAGGGAATAATAAAGGCCTTACTTTTTGTCTTATTCCGACTAAGTAGATCATTATCTCTTTCCTTTTTTATGTTAATGAGAGAATTTAGCCTCTACTCAACAATGTTCAATTCAGCAAGGCTTTCATATCCTTGCTGTGGCTCATGGATAAGGAGCTTTATTCAGGTTTCCTGCCCTAGCTATTAGCTCCATTTCACATACTGGAACAGATGTAGGCACAGATGTATTCATCCTGGTGTTACTGAAAAACAGGTGTGATCCTGTTACTGATACTATAAGTGACCTAAAATGTCACTGTTCAAATTAGCAAGTGTTCTAACAAACTAAACTCTTCAAATGCTTGGAAAGATACTACAAAGCCAATCTTTATAGAATTGGGCCAAGATAAATCAACGTCATTTTGCATGTCTGTTGTCAGGCTCCAAAGGTTCACTGTGTTTCTGCCGCTGTCCTGGAGTTGTCACCACTGACTGGGCAAGGCTTCTTGGGCATGGATGTAGAACTGTTGTCCTTTTTCCACTAACAGTTATCTTTGACTCTCTTGCCTGTTATGCTTACAAAATGGTGATGGCTTATGGAGGCTGTTAAATTAATATTCCTGTTAAAGGAAATTAAAATTTGTCTATTTTTTGACAATAAAGCATTATATATTTTTAATTATCTTGTCCTCTTTTTTTTCGTTCCCCTACTTGATGCAGTGGTCACAGGATCAGGGCTGCAATTACAAGGGCTGTAACTAGAGGTGGCTCATTCCTAATAAACCTTATATCAGAATTCCTTATGGGCCTGATAGAAGTGGGTTGTGCCTTCATCTCATTTGGCAAAATTGGGGTTAACAGTGAATGCAGCTGTTTTGCCTGGTAGTAAAAACAACCTACCAATTTGGGCCTGTGTAGCCTAACCCTATCTGAATATGAGTGGACTGAAAGGAGCACCAGCTAGACTGGCATTGCTGCCTTCCACCTAGATAGACAAGGTGGGCAAATGGAGGCAAACCTTCGCTTCCAAAGGTGGAAGATTTGGGGTATAAATGAAGAGAAGGAAGAATAGTCACTGAGGTTAAAGGAATTAATAAATGAAAATATAAGGAGGGGAATCCAGTATTATCCCTTCAAAAGAGGATCAGAGCAAGTGATGATGATGTCTTCCAGCTAAACTATAACAGATAACAGATGCCTGAAAAGGTGAAGCTATGTTTGCAGAGACTACTTTTGAAATCAGACAAGATCGAATGGAAGCCTACAAACTTGAGTGACCTCATTCTAGGAGACATATTTATACTATACAACGGACATGATTAATTATAAATGATTCAGTGAGATTCTAGGAGTGCTGCGGTATCTTTTAAGTTGTATGTCCTTTTGATATAAGGAATCCTTATTGGAAGATTAGGATGGTCTTCAAATATATGTTGTAAAATATACATTTGGTCTTAGTCCCTATTTCTTGGTATAAAACTCTTGAACTACTTAGATTCTCCAAAGTGCTAAGTGTCTTTTGTAATGCTAATGTTGACTGATGGCTGGATTCCTCCAGGTAGCTTCAGGATGGGGCTTGGTCACCAGAAAGACCAAGGCTGTATTAGGTTGTTGAGACTTTTAGCCCCAACACACCCTCACATCCACCTGGAAGGAGAGAGGGTCTGAAGATTAAGCCAATGGCCAGTGATTTAACCAGTCTACATAATTCTACATAACAAAGCTTCCATAAAAATCTGAAAGGACTGAGTTCAAAACACCTTCTGGAGAAGTGAACACTTGGAGGTTCGTGGAGGATGGTGGGCCTGGGGAGAGCATAGAAACTCCTGCCCCTTCCCACATTTCTTGCCCTATGTATTTCTTCACAGGCACTCATCAGCATCTTTTCTATTAATCTTTATAATAAACCAGTAAACATAAGTGTTTCCCTGAGTTCTGTGAGCTGCTCTAGCAAATTAATCTAATCCCAGGAGGGAGTCATGGGAACCCTAATTTATAGCAGGTAGGTCAGAAGCACAGGTCAAGCAAACTGGGGCTTGAGATTGTCATTGGAAGTTGGGTGAGGGGGACACTCTTGGGGACTGAGCCCTTTACCTGTGGTATTCGAGGCTATCTCTAGGTAATGTCAGAATGGAGTTGCATTAGAGGATACCCAGCTGATGTCAGATGCAGAATTGATTGCTTGCCTGGTATGTCGGGAAAACCCACACATTTGGTCACACAAGGCTTCTGTGTTCATTTTTGAGTGAGAAGGTATAGGAGAAACCAAGTATGATTTTTTTTCCTTCAGTATTCTCAGAATGGGTAAAGGAGGTTGCTTTCAATAACCGGAGCAGTAACAACTTTTCACAGGAAATGAATAAGTTGAATGCATACACATTGAGCATAAAAATCAATTTCAGGTTGATTAAGGAATTAAATATGAAAGGGAAACTTAGAAGATGGAATTTTCATAATTTTGACATGGCGGGAAGAACTCTTAAATAAGATGTCAAGATGCCCTGAAACATGTCTTTTTCAAATAATCCTGTAAGGAAGATAAAATTGAAACTCAGGAACTGGAAGAAAGTGTTTTCAACACATATAACTGAAAAATGGTTTGTAACCAGAATACATCAAGAATTCTTGCAAAGCAATAAGAAAAACACAAACAACCCCCCAAAAAATATGTCGTCAAAAGCCCAAATAGTCACTATATGGAAAAGGAAGCCAATCTGGCTGATAATTATATGAAAAGATCCTCAATCTAATTAGTAATCAGAGAAATTCAAGTTAAAAGCAATAATAAAATATCAATATAGACATCCACATTAGTAAAAATAAATTGATAATTCCAAAAGTTGGTGAGGACACAAGAAAAAAAAAATCAACAAGTCAGTATATGTATATGGCATTATTTTATAAAATTGAATGATAAGTATATTTTGTGAACCAAAATATCAAAGAGTGTTCTTCAAACTTTTTTTTTTTTTTTTTTTTTGAGAGAGAGAGAGTCTTGCTCTATCACACAGGCTGGAGCACAGTGGCGTGATCACAGCTCATTGTAGCCTCTATTTTCCAGGCTCAGGTGATCCTCCCGTCTGAGCCTGCCAAGTATCTGACACCACAGGCGTGTGCCACCACACCCAGCCAATTTTTTTTTTTTTTTTTTTTGTAGAGACAGGGTCTCCCTATGTTGCCTAAGCTGGTTTTAAACTGCTGAGTTCAAGTTATCCTTCCACCTTGGCTTCCCAAAATCCTGGCACTACAGGTGTGAGCCACTGTGCCCTGCCTGTCAAATTTTTTAAATTGTCATTCAAATTATTTATCCTAAGTTTAAAAAGTTGCAAATGATGTAAAGTCCAGAATGTGACAAATACTGGCCTTTTAAAATAAAACTATTACATCATCTTTTAAATATTTCCAATGGAATGTAAGTAGCATAGTAATTTGACATTCAACATCTATTTAGAAAATATTATAAATAAGGTCTTCAACAGAATTAAACGTTTTCACTGTTACTTTTTCTTCATTCCTGTATCTTTTCAAAGTCTACATTTTATGCTGACTTTTCTTTAATGTAATATCTTTTAAACCTAAAAGTCTTTTATTATTTCTTCCCTGTAAAAAAATAAGATTATAAACTGAAATTAAATTTTTTCAAATTTTCTGTGACTGAGTCTTTAAATGTCAATTTTTGAGTCAGTTAACTTTGCAGATAGTAATAATATACAATGGCCAAAGTAACATGTTTTCCAAATTTTTGAATACTATTAAACACAATAATAATAATAAGCTACTTCTTAATGAGATGACTAATTAGTTAATTAATTCATGGTTTCATGTTGGTTTTTTGCTAGAATTAAGAGTTTAGCATTATTTCTTTCCATTCTTCCTTCTCTCTCTCTTTCTCTCTCTGTCTCTCTCTATCTCTCTATCTATCTCTATCTCGCTCTCTCTCTCTGTGTGTCTCACCCTCTGGCCCAGACTGGAGTGCAGCAGCGCAATCCTAGCTCACTGCCGCCTCAAACTCCTGGGCTCAAGCTTTCCTCCGACATCAGCCTCCCAAGTAGCTAGGACTACAAGGGTGCACCGCCACATCCAGCTAACTTTTTAATCTTTTGTAGAGATAGGGTCTTGCTATGTCACCCCGGCTGATCTCAAACTTCTGACCTCAAATGATCCTCCTGCCTCAGCCTCCCAAAGTCCTGAATTCTTTCAAAGCAGTAAGAAAAGACAAACAACCCCCCAAAACTATATGGTCAAAAGCCTGAGCCACTATGCCTGGCCATCTATTTTTTGTTTCTATAGATGTAAGCTCTGAGAAAATCTATTCACATCAATAAGATGGGAATGTAGGAGATTTGGTTATTATAGTATCACTCAATCTTTGAACTACTTTCAAGGTATATACTCAAATCACATAAATATATATCACCAGAAGATTATTTTAAGTGATCAATCTGCACATAATTCAATCAGGTTTCCTTTCAATATTGTTGTAATAAAAAAAAGAAACCACCTGACTCACAAAAGTACTTGTTACCTAAGTATATTAGTTTGCTAGGGCTACAATAATGAAGTACCAAAGACTGGAGAGCATAAACAACAAAAATGTATTGTCTCATAGTTCTGGAGGCTAGAAGTCCAAGAACAAGGTGTCAGAAGTGTTGGTTTCTTCTGAGGCCCCTCTTTTCGGCTTGTAGGTGAGGTCGTCTTCTCCCTGTGTCTTCACATTGTCTTCACTCTGTGTGCATGTCTGTGTCCTAATCTCCTCTTCCTATAAGGACACCAGTCATTGGAATAGGGTCTCCTGTCTAAAGACCCTATCTCCAAATGCAGTCACATGCTGAATTACTGGTGGTTAGAACCTAAGAATTTGGGGTTAATTTAATTCAGCCATAAAACCAAGCATTCAAGTAATACACAATACTATCCTAGAGCAATATTTCAAACTGTCCCTTTCTTTAGCACTCTAGGAGTGTTTACACCCCAGAATAAAGCATTGTAAAGTAAGATTGACCAACACTAAGAGAAAGGTATGTCATTTTGTAAAGTCGGGGAAGAGGATAAAGAGCAAATATAAAATCAGGACCTGTGTCTCTGACAAAGTCTCAGAGAGATCAATTTTAGAAAAGAGTGTGTATAGAAGCAAAAGATTTAGAAATTGGTTCCCCTAAAACTATTTGCGCCCTACATATCCACATATCACATAAGAAACATTTGTATATCCTTATACGTACACCCCCGTTTTAAGACTACTGCCTTTTATTCTTACACTAATGCATTAGGAGACTTTCACAGGAGTTCAGCAATACAACTGTCTGGAAAAGCAACGTGGACTGCCCATCAACTGTGGAATAGGTACATGAATTGTGGGTATCGTTATAAATGGAATGCTGGTCAGCAATAACAATGGACTTTAAATTACAAATGAGGCATGTAGAAAGCTGAAACTGGATCACTTCCTTACACCTTATGCAAAAATTAATTCAAGATGGCTAAAGACATAAATGTTAGACCTAAAACCATAAAAACCCTAGAAGAAAACCTAGGCAATACCATTCAGGACATAGGCATGGGCAAGGACTCCATATCTAAAACACCAAAAGCAATGGCAACAAAAGCCACGATTGACAAATGGGATCTAATTAAACTAAAGAGCTTCTGTACAGCAAAAGAAACTACCATCAGAGTGAGCAGGCAACCTACACAATGGGAGAAAATTTTTGCAATCTACCCATCTGATAAAGGGCTAATATCCAGAATCTAAAAAGAATTCAAACAAATTTACAAGAAAAAATCAACCCCATCAAAAAGTGGGTAAAGGATATGAACAGACACTTCTCAAAAGAAGACATTTATGCAGCCAACAGACACATGAAAAAATGCTCACTCACCATCAGAGAAATGCAAATCAAAACCACAATGAGATACCATGTCACACCAGTTAGAATGGCGATCATTAAGAAGTCAGGAAACAACAGGTGCTGGAGAGGATGTGGAGAAATAGGAACACTTTTACACTGCCGGTGGGACTGTAAACTAGTTCAACCATTGTGGAAAACAGTGTGGCGATTCCTCAAGGATCTAGAACTAGAAATACCATTTGACCCAGCCATCCCATTACTGGGTATATACCCAAAGGATTATAAATAATGCTGCTATAAAGACACATGCACATGTATGTTTATTGTGGCACTATTCACAACAGCAAAGACTTGAAAGTAACCCAGATGTCCATCAGTGACAGACTGGATTAAGAAAATGTGGCACACATATACCACAGAATACTATGCAGCCATAAAAACAGATGAATTCATGTCCTTTGTAGGGACATGGATGAAGCCGGAAACTGTCATTCTGAGCAAACTATCACAGGGACAGAAAACCAAATACCATATGTTCTCACTCATAGGTGGGAACTGAACAATGAGAACACTTGGACACAGGAAGGGGAACATCACACACTGGGGCCTGTTGTGGGGTCAGGGGATGGGGGAGGGTTAGCATTAGGAGATATCCCTAATGTAAATGATGAGTTAATAGGTGCAGCACAAAAACATGGCACATGTATACATATGTAACAAACCTGCACGTTGTGCACATGTACCCTAGAACTTAAAGTATAATTTTTTAAAAAAGAAGAAGAACAGAGGGAAAAAAATAAAATAAAAAATAAATTACAAACGAGGCTGGTCTGAGTGCAGTGATGTTTACAAGCAATGTATTACAACCAGCTACAGATTTTTTTTTTTTTTTTGAGACAGGGTCTTCCTTCCATTGCCCAGGCTGAAGTGCATCTTCCTTCCATTGCCCAGGCTGAAGTGCATCTTCCTTCCATTGCCCGGGCTGAAGTGCATCTTCCTTCCATTGCCCAGGCTGAAGTGCACTTCCTTTCATGTTAAAAATTAGCTGAGTGCAGTGGCCTGACCCTGTAGTCCAGGTTACTCAGGAGGCTGAGGTGGAAGGATTGCTTGAGCCCAGGAGTTCAAGGCTACAGTGAGCTATGGTTACACCACTGCACTCCAGCCTGGGCGAAAGAGCAAGACACTGTCTCAAAAAAAAAAAGAAAAAAATTATTACCATTGCATGTTGTTAATCTTGCAACAGATTTACCTTTGCCAAAGATAAAGTGATTTTTATTGCTTGAACATGGAATATCTGAAAAATTCTGACAGATTATGCTGAGGAATGCAAATGAGTTAAACGAGGCTACTGAAGAATTTGACCATCTGGATAACTAAGACTTGATCTTATTTTCAGAACTGATAATTAGGTAGAATTATTTACATAAAAAATATTTATTAATAATTTACAAATATAAAAATGATACTTTTTCACTCTATCCAAACATGCTGAAGGAAAAGCAAAGACAGATGGTTTGATTCATATAAACCACATTATAGCTCAAGTGTGGCTTTGTTGAGAAAGAAGTTTTCTAAACTTGTTTCAAGGCAAAACTCTAGATTAAAGCCATTTGAAGGGAGTATAGAAGAGCATTTTGCAGTATCCTGTCAACGACAGCATAAAGATATTGAGTCAACTGTTATTGTGTCAGAGAATCTTTTGGGTAGCTACCACCTAATTCAAAGTGAACTTGCTATCGCAGACACTGTGAAGTCTGAAGGAAGTACCAGCAGCATCAGGACAGACAAGTTTAACATGAAGGGAAGTGAATCTGGTGTCAAAGAACTCTCAAGGGTCTAAAATTAACCCAACTTTCAAGGTAACATATTAGCCTGCCATGGTTTCATGGATACTTGTAGAAAACACAAGACTCCAAGGATTTTACTACTCCTCCATAGTCAGCAGCATGAACATCAGCATATTTGCATCAGTCCACTCTTCCCTTTAAGTCCCACAGGAGTAGTAAGGTTAGGCCCAGTTGGATGACTATGGGTTACACTGCAGGAGAAGAATCCTGAGCTTAGACAACCCAAGGGTATGCCTACCCTTTGCTTCAGACACTATCTTCCACAGTTTTCCACTATAAAAATATCCTTGAAAAGAGAGTCCAGAACAAAAGGCAATCACTACCTCCCTTGTAAGACAAGCAGAAATATGAGAACCATGGAGAATTATCTCCCACAGTCAGTGTAAGAACTGGGCCTGTATTAGTTCTTACAAAGCAAGTCATACATATATATATATATGTGTGTGTGTGTATATATATATGTGTGTGTATATATATATAAAGTCTGAACACAGATATCTTAATCATATTTTACACTGCTTCCTCTATTGTCTTTTTATAATCTTAACCAACATTATTAGAGATAAAGTGAATTGCAATATAATAATTAAAGAATTTTCCTGGAAAATATAGTAGTCCTGAACTTGTATGTTGTAGTAGTCATTAGACTTTCCCCAAATATTCTGCTTCTTCTGGAGATCAGATATAAATATATTTCTCCACCACTAAACCCCCTTAAAATTAGCTATGGTCATCTGAAATGCTTTCACCAAAGAAGTGTGACCAGAAACGACAAAAGGGCACATCTGTCAGTCTGAGTCACTGAGTAAACAAAATTAATCCGGTTCTTTTACTGCTAACTCAAATTAGAGCTATAGTGTAAGTAAGAAATAAACTTTCTGTTAACCCACTGAAATTTGGGGGATTTTTGATATTGTAGCATAATCTGATCTATCCTGATTAATACCTATGTACCCAATAATATGGTCTCAAAACATTAAGTACAATTTTGCAAAATTAGAAAGTAGATTCAGCAACTTACAATCATAGTAGACCACACTAATACACATCTCTCAATAATTGAGAAATCAATCAAAAAGAGAATTAAAGAAGTGAAAGATGTGAATGACACCATAAATATTAGTTTTATGCACCATATTTAATGACCATGCATGGAACTATAAGCCTCCACTTAGTAAACACACATTATTTCATGTATACATAAAAAATTCACAAAAACTTAAATTTTATAATACAAAGCAAGCCTTAAATTAATAAAGACTGTTCTGTGAAATAAATTATAAAAATCTAAAAATCAGCCACAAAAACCTCATAAATTCAGAAATTTAAATACAAACATGCTTCTAAAGAATTCATGGGTCAAAAAGATAGTTAGAAAGAACTTGAAATTTAATGACAATGAAACTATTACATAGCAAAACATATAGTGTGCGGTTAAGGCAGTTGTTCCTTGGTGAGCAGGTCTATGCATACCTGTCTCCAAAGATCCAAGGAGGCTGAGAGGCTGAAGAAAGAGACTAATAAGTCTAGTTTCTCAGGAAGAAACATGTAATAGAGACTTACAACAGAAGCCATGTCTAGCGCAGCCACCATGAGAAGAGATGGTGAATCCTCATGCTAATACCCCCCAGAACCAGGGGTTCTCAGGGAATTTGCCTGTGGGCCAGATTTGTGATTGGTGTCTGTTTACAATGACGTTTATGGTACACAGTAGATAAAGCAGAAATCGTACAGGCATTTCCAGAAGAAAGGGGCTGATGAAACTATTACATAACAAAACATACGGTATGCAGTTAAAGCATTTTTCCTTGGTAAGCAGGTCTATGCATATCTGTCCCAGCTGAGAGACCTAAGAAAGAGGCTGATAAATTTAGTACTGGGGTTAATCAGCAGTCAACATGGCAGATTCACATCCAAGATGGAGTCACGTTAGCCTCCACAGCAGTACATGAAAAGAAATATATAGCCTTAAATCCTTGTATGAGAAAAGAAAAAAGATGAAATTAGTGAGCTAAATGGCCAAGTGAAGACGTTAGAAAAAGAAATAGAGAAACCCCAAAAACTAGAAGGAAGGAAATGATAAGGATATGAGCAGAAATTGATGACTTCAAAAATATAAACAATGGAAAGGATCACAAAAAAAATAAAGTACAATTTTTTAAAAAGACTACTAATAAAATTCACAAACTGTGAAAATGGACAAGAAAATAATGGAAAGCATCCATCAGCAGCTACAAAAATGAAAATGTGGATATATAGACAGATACAATAGATAATATACGAAAAACAGAAGTACATACTGCAACAAAACTAAATCTCGATATTGCATCGACTGAAAAAAAGAGGAAAAATGATCAGTATAGTATAACATTATTCATGAATCTATGTGTGTGCATATATATATATAGTAACATTATAAAGCATAAATGTAAAAAATAAAATCTAAATTCAGTGTAATAGTTACCTCCAGAGAAAGCATGGAATGAGATCTGAAAAATCAGTATAAAAATATCTCTAATCTGGAATGCAGTTATTTTATCATTCTCTATATTTTTTTATTTGCTTGAATATTTTGTAATTTTGTAAAGGACTGGATTTACTCAAGGCATAGAGTTGTACATAGAAATAATGTGGCAACAGAAAAGGTTTTGAAATTACTCTGAGCAACTTGAAGGCAGAGACTTGGATTTTTATCTTTGTCAGTGTTTAGTAATTTCTTTGTTTAACAGATTAGTAAGAGGTGAATATGGCCTGAAATGTGGAGGCCTTTGCAATGCCACACTAAGAAATGTATAGTTAGTTACATAATTGAGCACTTTCATGTTTATATGCTATTACAATATAGAATTTTGGGTAAATCAATCAGACAATATTATATATAATAATTTAATAGCCTTAAAGAGCCAAGAGGCATGAGGTCAGTGAAAAACCTATTGAGGTAGCCTAGGTAGGAGAGGAGACATGTCTAAATTAGAATAGAAATATTTTATGTTAAAATAATAATAATGATAATAATAATTAGTTCAAGGGCCATTATAAGGAAAAATGAACTGGCTTTGGATATGAGTCTAAGGAAGAGAGAAAGGAGGGTATCAGTAAATTTCTGGTATTCAGGTTTTTCTGCTGCTTGTTTAATGTAGAAGGCAATATTGTCATCCACAATAGGCAATGAGAGAACTTAGAGAACCTTAAACAAGATAGCAACCACACATCTTACATCTAGCATTATTTCCATTTTAATAACTGCCTTAAGTAGGGTTCCCAGGAAATAGACACTGAGAACGAGTGTCTATTTGCAAGCAGGAAGTTAATGTCCTTCCAGTCAACACCACTGGAAGAAAAGGGAGTAGGACTGAGCAGAGGAAATGGTTGAATGGTAGATACAATCTCAAAAAAAAAAAAAAAGAAAGAAAAAGGCTCTTAACTGATGTCTCAGGGAATTTTAGAGTTAGGATGCCATTTAGAGTTAATTACCCTGAGGCAAGAAGGTGTGACCTTTATCTCCTGCCCCACTGACTAGACACTAGAAATGAGCTGCCACAGGGTCGGAGTATGTGCCTTTGGACAAGGCAGCTCTTTTCAATGGAAAGCAATTCCTGAGGTGTTGGCTTGTCTGTGAGCAGTCAGTTCCCAACACTTCCATCAGCAGGGGTTATGCTTGCTCCAGACATGAAGGGAGAACCTGGGTGACACATCACAGTGTCCACCCTAGTCCCTTGCTTATGCCATTTGGATCCACTTATGTTATATAATAAGTTCTGGGCCTAGCTCTTCCAGGATTCGAATTAGAAAACTGACAGAAAAGCTTAATGGGGCCAACTACAGCCCTCCCACATCCATTAAATCAGGGGACACACTGTGACCTGGACATAGCCCAGGACCCCATTTAAAATAGTAATAACTCAGGGGCCATTATGATGCTTTTTAAGTTTCAAGTTATCAAATGTCAACTCAGACCCTCTATTAGTAAGGTTTCTCAGAAAACAAAACCAGCTGACAAGTGGTGTGTGTGTGCGTGTGCGTGTGTGTGTTTGCAGTGTTAAAAGAAAAACCTTAGATAAATTTAGCAAAGTTTAATTGAACAAAGAACAATTCGCAAATAAGGCAGCCCTCAAACCAGAATAGATTCAGGGAGACTCCAGCATTGCCTTGTGGTTGAAGATGATTTATGGATAGAAAAAGGAAAGTGACATAGAGAAAATGGAAGTGAGGTACAGAAACAGCCAGATTGGTTACAGCCTGGCATTTGACTTATTTGAATATGGTTTGAACAATTTGCTGCCGTTGATTGACCAAACTTGGTGATTGGTAGATGAGTAGGTTATAGCCTGTTTACACATCCAGTTAGGTTATAGTTTACTATGTATGCAGAAACCTTCAGGCCAAATTTAAACTATGTAAGGAAGCGGCTTTAGGCTAAACTTCATTTAACAGCAGTTTGCTGGGAGAATTCCTTTTTGCCTGGTGAAGGTCAGTCCATTCTATCTAGGCTTTCTACTGATTGAATGAGGCCCACCCACATTATGAAGGGTAATCTGTTTACTCAGAGTCTAATAAATGACATGCTAATCCCATATTAAAACAAACAAACAAAAACCTCCACAGAAATATCCAAAATAGGGTTTGACCAAATATCTAGGCACTGTGGCCCAGGCAAATGGACACATAACTGTCATAGACTCCATGTCCAAAAGACTTTGAAATTATGCATTCTCCATTTCTACTGTACAGCAACCCAGACAAATGACTATCAGTCACTTTGGGGAAGGACTAGAGGCATCATTATTTTGTACACATGGGATTGCTGAATTTTTCCCTCCAAAATTTTCATCCTCCCCTTTAGTACAGGCACACCTCATTTTAGTGCACTCCTGTTTATTGAGCTTTGCAGATACTGCGTGTTTTACAAGTTGAAGGTTTTTGGAAACCTTGTGTCAAGCAAGCCAACAGCACCATTTTTCCAACAGCTTGTGCTCACTCGGGTCTCTGTGTCACATTTCAGTAATTCTCACAATACTTCAAACTTTTTCATTATTTTATCTATTTTGGTGATCTGTGATCAGTGATCTTTGATCTCACTATTGTAATTTTTTGGAGGCACCAAGAACCACGCACATAAAAGATGGTAAACTTAATCGATAAAGGTTGTGTGTATCGCGACTGCTCCTCCAACCAGCCTTTCCCCCACCTCTCCCCTCTCCTCAAGCCCCCTTGTTCCCTGAGACACAATGATACTAAAATTAGGCCAATTAATAACTCTGCAATGGCTTCTAAGTGTTCAAGTGAAAAGAAGAATCACATATTTCTCACTTTAAATCAAACACCAGAAATAATTAAGCTTAGTGAAAAAGGCATGTCACACAAGCCAAGATAGAGCAGAACATAGACCTTGTTCCAAACAGTTAGCTAAGCTGTGAATGCAGCTAAATTTTTTAAAAGTGCTACTCCTGAACACATGAATCATAAGAAATCCAAACAGCCGAATTGTTAATAGGTAGAAAGTTTTAGTGGTCTAAAGAGAAGATCAAACCAGCCTAACATTCCCTTAAGCCAAAACCTAATCTGGAGCAAGACCCTAACTCAGTTCTACAAAGGATGAGAGAGGTAAGAAAGCTGCAGAAGAAAAGTTGGAAGCCAGCAGAGGTTGATTCATTAGGTTTAATGAAACAAGCTATTTCTTTAATGTAAAAGTGCAAGGTGGCCAGGTACGATGGCTCATACCTGTAATCCCAACACTTTGGGAGGCCGAGGTAGGCAGATCACCTGAGGTCAGGAATTCAAGAGCAGCCTGGCCCACATGGAGGAACCCCATCTCTACTAAAACTACAAAAACTAGCCAGGTGTGGTGGCAGACACCTGTAATCCCAGCTACTCGGGAGGCTAAGGCAGGAGAATTGCTTGAACCTGGGAAGCAGAAGTTCCAGTGAGCCGAGATCACACCACTGCACTCAGCCTGGGCGTTAAGAGAGAGACTCTGTCTCAAAAAAAAAAAAAAAAAAAAAAAAAAGGTGCAAGGTAAAGCAGCAAGTGCTGATATAGAAACTGCAGCAAGTTATCCAGGACATCTAGCTAAGATCATTGAAGAAGGTGCCTCCTCTAAACAACAGGTTTTCAATGGAAAAGAAATAGCTTTTAATTGGGAGAAGATGCCATCTAGGACTTTCATAGCTAAAGAGGGGAAATCAATGCCAAGCTTCAAAGCTTCTAAGAGCAGGCTGACTCTCTTATTAAAGACTAATGCAGCTGGTGACTTCAAGTTAAAGCCAATGCTCATTTACCATTCCAAAAATCTTAGCACCCTTAAGGAAAATGCTCAGTATACTGTCTGCCTGTGCTCTATAAATGGAATAACAAGGACTGGATGACAGCACAGCTGTTTACAGCATGGCTTACTGAATATTTTAAACCCCCCATTGAAACCTACTGCTCATAAAACAAAAACGGGCTGGACGCGGTGGCTCACACCTGTAATCCTAGCACTTTGGGAGGTCAAGGCAGTCGGATCACTTGAGGTCAGGAGTTTGAGACTAGACTGGCCAACATGGTGAAACCCCATCTCTACTAAAAATACAAAAGTTAGCTGGGCATGGTAGTGGGAGCCTGTAATCCCAACTACTTGGGAGGCTGAGGCAGGAGAATCGCTTGCAACCGTGAGGCAAAGGTTGCAGTGAGCCAAGATATCGCCACTGCACTCCAGCCTGGGTGACAGAGTGAGACTCCATCTCAAGAACAAAAATGACACAAAACAAAACCAAAACAAACAAATCAAAAGAAGAGATTTTTTCCACACATTGCTGCTTATTGACAATACCCCTAGTCACCCAAGAGCTCTGATGAAGATGTACAAGATTACGTTGTTTTCATGCCTGCTAACACAACATCTGTTCTGCAGCCCGTGGATCAAGGAGCAATTTCAACTTTCAAGTCTTATTATTTCAATAATACATTTTGTAAAGTTACAGCTGCCATAGATAGTAATTCCTCTGATAAATCTGGGTGTAACTTTAAACCCTCTGGAAAGGATTCACCATTCTAGGTGCCATTAAGAGCCTTGTAATTCATGGGAGGAAGCCAAACTACCAATATTAACAGGAGTTTGGAAGAAGTTGACTTCAGTCTTTATGGATAACTTTGAGGGGTTCAAGATTTCTGTGAAGGAAGTTACTACAGCTGTGGTAAAATTAGCAAGAGAACCAAAATTAGAAGTGGAGCCTACAGATGGACTGAATTGCTGCAATAAAACTTGAACAGATGAGGTGTACCTTCTTACGGATGAGCAAAGAGTGTTTTCTTGAGATGGAATCTACTCGTGGTGAAGATGCTATGAACATTGCTGAAATGACAACAAAGGATCTAGAATATTCCATAAAGTTAGTTGATAAAACAATGGCAGTGTTTGAGAGGATTGACTCCAATTTGGAAAAAAGTTCTACTATGAGTCAAATGCTGTAAAACAACATCACATGCTACAGGAAATCCTTCTGTGAAAGGATAAATCAGTTGATGTGGCAAACTTCATTGTTATTTTATTTTCAGAAATTGCCACAGCCGTGCCAACCTTCAGCAACCAATACCCTGATCAGTCAGCAACTACCAACATTGAAACAAGACCCTCCTCCACTACCAAAAAGATTATGACTCCCTGAAGGTTCAGATGATCATTAGCATATTTTAGCAATAAAATATTTTTAAATTAAAGGGTGTACATTGTTTAACAGACTGCGCTACAATGCAAACATATCTTTTATGTGCACCGAGAAACCAAAACATTTCTGGGACTCTTTATTGCAATATTTGCTTTATTGTGGTAGTCTGGAATGATATCCACAATATCACCAAAATATGCTTGTCTATAGGTTCTATTCTAAATATTGACTTAATTCTGGAAACTGGATGGAAGATTGTGACTTTTTATTGGAATGGCTGCCTCCAAGAAGAGACATAACTTTGTGTGAGGGCACTCTCTGCAGAAGGTCTCAGCAGAAAATTGTCAGCCACCAAAACATCCAGCATTTGAGTAGATGAGTGTCCCGGACATGTATGGCACACAGTGGCATCCATTATGATTGCCACTCCTTTTAAGGTGAATGTAGAAATGAGAAATTAATGTCTGTTTGAAGTGATGGAAAGGAGATAAGTCTGCAACAGTTTAAATTCCAAATTATTAGGGCTCTTGTTGGTCTTAGCTCTGCATCAATCTCATTCGGGTAACTTACATCATAATGTTCTCAGGTTTGTGTGGAACAATTCTGACATATCAAACATAAGTCTAACTAGCCTAGCATGTATCTATAAATAAACAAAGGAAGTGTTTGCCAGTGAAAAAGGCTTTGCTAGGGTCTCATGTCTTTGTAGAGGGCGGAGAGAACATCCAGGAAGTTTTGACCTGACTCACTGAAAATGACATAAGGATAACTCCCTAAATGGCAGTACCACCTCTCCAAACTTCTTATGTCCAAAACTCTCCACTTATGATCTTAGGTGTGATGAAAAACAACAGAGGATGAGAAAACTGATTTTTAATAACCAGTCTACCAACGTAAAGGGTCCCAGTTGAAGTTGAAGCCCAAAATAACATATTATTGAGTATAGCACCACACCAGATGGCCTCTCCCAGATCGTGTGGGGGCGAAGAACACTTTATTTGCCTGAGTCACAGAACTACCGATGTGCACCATGGGAGCCAAAGTTCAAGACTGCTCTTGATTGAGATCCCTGAAAACCATTGCTTTAGTTTTTCATAGTAATCAACTCAAATGGCTGCACCCCAAATTATTTCGTCTAGCAACATTTAAATCATTGCAAAGAGTGGAATTTTATTAATTTAGAAATGATTTCTTTTTGCTTATTGACTGGTATATGTTGTGTTTCTCTTTAATAAGCAGAGGAAGTAACAGTAAATCCAGTTGAATGCTAATATAAACTGTGGGGTTTCTGGCCTCAGAGGTGTAAGTAGAAGTGCAATGAACAAGATTGTTAGGGGAAAAATGTATTTCTGGAATCCAAGCATTGCCATTATGGTTTGGTTTATCTTTATTACTCTGAGTTTCCAGAGTATTACAACAAATTACATAGTTTACAACAAACCTTTTATGATAGTCTTGTAATGTGTCTTTTCTATACTTTAATTCAAGTAGGAAAAATAAACAAAACAAAGTTTCCTCTTTAAAAAATTCAGGACTAGAACAAGAAAGCAAGCAAAAAATGTGAAAACAAGCAAGAAAGCAAACAAACAAAAACTTCCTCTTCAACGTGCCTTTCTATGTAGTTGCATTTAAAGCTTCTGTTAATAAGTACTTTTCCCCCATCACCTTTATTTATTTTACTTCTCACCTGAACCCTATCTTCACAAGATTTGCACTTATTTGTAAGGCAGTTTAAAAACTCATGTATCTTGTCTAAATCATTTAAATGAAAGCTTTTGTTAATTTATAATATTTGATAATATACTATAGGAAATATGAGCCAGTCCTTTACACGGGGTGGTTGGATTCAATGTTATCGTGAACAAATAAAATGAAGGCTGTGAAGACTTGCCTTAGAAAGGACCTTTGCAAATAAAACCAAGCAGAGTGAAGCATCCTTCACTCTGTTGTACAGATTGTACAGATCAGGACAATTTAGATCATAAAGTGGTAGAGCTGTAACTACTTAATAAAAACAAAGGGGGGTATTAATTGAAAGCAATACTGTGCTGATGTAAAAATAAATGTAAAAAATATTAGTGTTAAAAAAAAAGCATGCCTATTCCCAACCAAGGTAAAGCAGAGTTTCCCTAATTTGTGTAACGTGGGAATCACCTGGGTCACATATTAACAAATTTCCAGAGCTATCCCTGGGAGATTGTGAATCATATCTGAGGTCAGTTCTGTGCTTAACAAATCTCTCTGGGATTTGATGTGACTGGGCAAGTGAAGGAATTACCAGTGCTTCTGCTTATTCTAATACAACATTCCTAAGAAATCGTCCTTTCTGCCAAACTGCACTCTAAAAATAACAGCATTCACAGAAAAAAAATATGATTAGAGTTAGTCACTCAAAACCAATATTGTAACCAGAGCACTAACAAAAATAATAACAGTCCTAATTAAACAAACAAAAAGCTACAACCATAAAGAAATGTTACAGTGGTAAATGTAGGATTTTATTATTAAAAGAAAAGGTGAAAGCTAAAAATGAAAGGGTGTGTAAGGAAGGATCTCCTTGTTGAATCACGAAGATAAGGACAAAAGAAAAGGATAGGGAGAACCCAACAATATGCACTTTCAAGTACGACCAAATTGATCCTAGAGGAACCCCAGGAGGTGAATGGGCTCCATACAGCATCTTCCTGAGGCACTGCCTCCCACAGTGTTCATGTAATTTACACTCAGTTTTGTGACTTGTAGGCATCTGTGGTGAAATTGCTTATGACCAGACCAAATTCCATGTCATATTGACATCTTCCCCCTATTTAACAATAGATTTTGAGGTAATGTATGTTATAGAAACACAGGTTATAGAAGTAATGGACTTAGATTGGGTATGTTCATAGCCGCAGCAATGTAAGTTAAAGTAGCCTTTCTAAGAACATATTAAATAAGGATGAAGAGGCCTGAAATCTTCATACTTTCTAACCCCGTGACTTCCTTGCAAGCATCCCAGTTTTGCTACTGGCTCCACTGCCACTGCCCACATGGGAAATTGATTGCCACTCTTCTGGCACATGAATTCCACACAGCCCTGCTTCTTCAATGCTCTATCCTTCAATTCAAGGTCTAGGATGGCCCACTTCATGAGAAGTATCATTTGAACACTTACTTTGTACTAGACACTGTACTAGAATGTTGCTGGTTAATCTTCATAACCCAATAAGCAAGATATAATTTCTCCGTTTTCCTGAGGGGTAAACCTCAAAGGCATACTTAACTTCTTCAAAGACTCACAGCCATTGATGAGGTTGTGGAATCCAAATGCAAACTTATGTTGGCTTGGGGTTCATAGCAGGGCCACACCAGCATGAGGCATTAAATGCTGGGAAGGCAAAGCTAGTCAGATCAAGGCAAGGTTCAAATGTAGAGGGGACCAAACACAAACACCAAGTTCTAAAGTCCAGGTAGACTGTGACTGCAGAACCCAGAGTTCAACACTGAATGAAGACAGGAGAAAGTGAGGGCAGCAATAAGCAATAAGATTTCCTTGGCCACTGCATGCACACCCAGGAGAGTTTGCCATTGTCTTTGTGGACTGGTCTAGAGGTGGTATGAAGCACATGAGCAGGCTGGCTTAGGGCCAGATGCAGGGCAGAGAGTGGATCAGCATCTCTATCCAAGTGGATATTTTTCACAGAGCATCTTCCTTCCTATAGTCTACCTTAGGTCCCTGGACTTCCACTACCATCTGACACTCTGAAAGATGCACAAATCCAAAGCCAAATGCCTGGGATGGAATCCCTGATTTATCACTAACTCTGTAACCTTGGTAAAGTTTCTTGTCCTCAGTTCTCTTGTCTGCAAAAATAAGGTTAATACCTCAGAGTCATTGTGAAGATTAAATGATTTAATACACATCAAGCTCTTGGAACTGTGCGAAGCACAAACTTAGTAGTCTTTACTACTTGTTTCTAAGCATGACCTTTCAGTCCAATAGATACAGGACTAATAGGGTTTGGCTCTGTGTCCTCACCCAAATATCATCTTGAATTGTACTCCCATAATTCCAATGCATTGTGGGAGGGAACTGGTGGGAGATAACTGAATCATGGGGGCAGTTTCCCCATACTGTTATAAGTGAACACTGTTATATAGTGAATAAGTCTCATGAGATCTGATGGTTTTATCAGGGGTTTCCACTTTTGCATCTTCCTCATTTTCTCTTGCCACTGCCATGTAAGAAGTGCCTTTCACCTCCCGCCATGATTCTGAGGCCTCCCTAGCCATATGAAACCATAAGTCCATTACACCTCTTTTTCTTCCCAGTCTCGAGTATGTCTTTATCAGCAGCATGAAAATGAACTAAAACATGGCCACAAACACAGAGGGAATTAGCAGCAGAGGATGTAATCTAAAGCTCAAAAAGTCATCAAGAGTCTAAATTATCTCCAAGTTCCCTGAACACCAGGTGTGGACACAGCAGACTATTTTAGGATCCCACTCACCAAATACCCTGCAAGCCACACTCTCAAGGGTTCAAGGACTTGGCAGGAAGGAGTCCACAGGTGGTAGACCTTTAGAACTCTCCACCGTGTAGGCCAGAGATTGACAGATTCTCCAACAATACACTAGTCATCTTGACTTTGATTTAAGGCAATATTCTAAAATGCATTACTAAAGTAGTTGTTAGCACTCACATGGGAAAGAAATGAAGACTAGGGGCCTTCATTTCTTATCATTTTTTATCATTCATTTATAGCAGACTAATCATTCTGTTATAACAGCCTGTTTATCATTCATTTATAACAGACTAATCTAATTTATTTCTTTGATTGTCTCCCTAGGCCATAAATTTAGGTCTAAAGAAATAGAATAACTGACTTCAAATATTTGAAACACTTGTGTGCATGAAGATTACAGTCATTCAACATGACTCCAAAATCCAGGGAACCAAAGCTGCTGAAAAACAGATTTTTCAGTTCGATAATAATAATGAAACCTTTCTAAAAGTCTAAACCACAGGGTTACAAACTTCCTATCGGTGGTTTGAATTTAACCCTCATGCCATCTTTTGTTTGGCTTACAAATAGTCACACAGCACTGCACGCTGCTGTGCAGCTGAACTTCCACAATCTGTGCAATTGTGTTCAGTGACCCAGAAATGTTCACATTATAATCCAAATTTCCCTCTTTTCTTCAGAAATCTAATGGTGTACAGCACAGCCAGCATTCCCTGATGGTATTGTGGATGGATATGTACATTCCGGTCACCTGGAATGTCACTAGTTTATATCACCTGCGCCTAGAAGGCATCTGAGTTCATGTCTCAGATAATCTTCTTAATAGATGCAAAGAAAGATCTTTTTCCATCATTAAGATTCTCTGATTCTCTAATCTTTTAAGCCTAAATGTCATTCAACAATCTCTATTTTTGCTTTTAGTTGTTTATGAAGGTAGCAAGCCTTGTGTGTTCTTTTCAATAAGAATCTAGCACCATTCTCTGCTTTAAACATATGTCTTATTTGGCAGCTCTTTGGCCAGCAGCTGCAACGCCTCTCTCTCTCAAATTTCAAAGTAACTTTAAGAATAAGGACAGGAAATGCAAGTGCTTCAAAAAGAACTTTTTGATGCACTCCTATGCTAATAAATGCATGTTGAAGAGTAAATTACTACAACAGCTATCTATTTTTAACTGACTTCCATCATATCACTTCAATACATGTTCCAATTAAATATATTGAATTTCCTGACCTTCAATGACACCAAAAATCTTTTCTTGCACTTTGGGGATTTTATTGATTTATATTCTTGAGAAAATAAACATCACAAAAGAAATAGTTTAATTAATGTGTTAGAGCTGACCATACTATTATCATTCATCAGAAAAAAAAAAAACAGAATCATAGTAACATTGTTCAAAACAAAATGGTGATTTAAAAAAAAACAAAAACAATAGCAAAAAGTAACCTAGTAAAAGTCTGTGGGTATTAGGTAAAGAACGTAGTAAGCTTGTTTTTATGAAAGCTAAAACTGTTGACTACAACTTGGTTATAACATGTGGGAGGTTATGTTTCTAAATATAACGTAAATTAATCCTCTCGGTCACTAGGTATTATGCAGTCTCACTGTCCTTAAAACTCAATAAGATAATCCTCTTAATAAGAGGAAATAAGAAAATCCTCGGGGAACTTCTCAGAAGAAATGTGATATTAGTTTGCTTTCATAAATGTGTCTGCTAAATATTGTTAAAGAAAGCACTCATTTTTGTGATCACTATCCAGTAAGAAAATATATAGTAAATTATAATTTTATGGAAAGCAAGCTACTTGATACTTTAAAAAGGAAAAACCCAATTTTAAAGTATTTTCTTGTTTAAAAATGTCTAGATGCACCTAATACCAAAAGAAACCTATTTCCTTTATTTCTATTATTTAGGAAATAAAATTGTATGATATTGAAAACTTTTAGAAAACAAATACGGTTTGAGAAAATAGGATTTCCTGATTAAGAAAAAGAATACACTACTTAGAAACATCTAAACATCTGATCCTAAAACATTTTCAGATCAATTTAAAATGAATAAATTCTGCAAAAATATTTCAAATACGTTTGGTTCAAAGGCATTGCTAACATTTAACTCTCTGTAAGCTTAAATTATTCTAAATAAAATGAAGGAAACTTACAAATGACAACAACCTAACTATTTCCTCCACTTTCTTCCCAATAAATGTATACAAGAGCTGTTGTCTGAGATTGTAAAGAACTGTCTGTTTCCAGGGGCAGAGTGGTGCCTGGGGAGCAAAAGTTAGGGGTCTGAGTTTGGATAATCGAGTTAAAGTTTGCAATGCACAGAAATGAGTGAAAACATTACAGACAGAAGCCTAGACTGTCATTATAGTAGAATATGATGCTAGGAAAAGCAGATCTTTGAAATCATACAGGCTTAAATTCTTATGCAGGCATTAACAAAATGAGCTGCTTTTAGGTGAAAAACAAAAAAAACATGACAGTAAAGGACGAGATACATGTCTTGACAGTTTGCGTGAGAAAATACTTGTTAATCATGCCTGTTCTATGTTCTCCATTCTGAGGGAATCATTAGCAGCTTATAGAGAGCAGTTAAGAGAGAAGAGGATTAAAGTAAGGACCATCTTTGACTATTCGGAAGACTTTCTTATAAAAGATAAGATCGCTTATGTGATCTCTCTGAGAATGATAGGTTGTGCCAATTGGCACCTCGATCAGATGAACAAGCACTTTGTAGCAATCAGAACTGCCTTATAATACTTTACAAGGAGATAAGCTGCTTCTCTCTGGAAAGAAAGATTGGATGATCACTCAGCACAGATGCTGTAATGGCAAGACTGTGGTGGGCATTGAAGAACTCTCTTTGACTTTTGAGGGCTCCTCAACTTCTAACATCCAATTGGCTTTATAATTTTAAGTGTTGCCTTGCAAAAGTCAAGGTAGTTCCCATTATTTTGCTGCTTCTCTTTATTCATAAAATGGTTTTAAAATGGTTTTGAAATCTGTTTTGTTGTTGTTGTTGTTGTTCTTACCTTTCTCCTTTTTATTATGTTAGAATTCTACTTGGGTCATTTTTTTCCATTGCGATCCTATCTAATCTATTATATTGGTGCTCATAATGACAAGTTATTCTCCCCAAAACATGTACCTGCATCAGAAAATTTCACTTCACCACTCCATTTTCATCACTGTCTGAAAAACTAAGAGAAAAATACCCACCAAATTCACCTATAAAAAAGCAAATACATTTTTATAAATGACAAATTGTTTACTACTTCAAACCAAAAAAAGATGAAATTTTACTTTTTAAAAATTATTAGAATAATAATAGCTGCAATACATAACCCAAGCAGAGTGCCTTAGAGGAGCAAGACACTGGTTGGAAGTTTTGCCTTTACTGCTTAATTTAGTCATTCAACAAACCTGCAGGGTGGAAATTACTATCCCCATTCCAAAAACAAGAAAACTGAAGTTAAGCTCTGTTAGATAACTTGCTAGAGGTTAAAGAGCTGTGAGAATTCACCTTGAAGTAATATTATGATTCTGAATTCTGTGTTTTTTAGGCCATACAGATTTCTTCCCCTTAGCAGGAGCAAAGTGGCATTTGGAACAGAAATTGTTTTAAAAATATTTAAGGAAATAACAGTGAGCAGGATATTAAGTGAAAAGCTATAAGGCTTTGAAACCACCTTTTGAAAAATTATAGTAGTAAGGGAAATTTAACATAATTGACTCCATTTTGCTTCTACCAGGCAAAATTGCTTTTGCCCATTCTTGTGCAGAGAACATAATAGCCCTTTCCTTGAATTGATCCATTCGTTGTTCAAAGATTGAAACTGTATTTGTTAAAACTAATAAAAAGCCACAAGATTAGAATCATGGCAGAAGCCTGGACTTTGCTAAAGAACAGGCATGGTTAAACAATAACTATTCATTGCTTGCTTAACTTGCTTTTCTATAGATGCTTATTGCCCTAGAGTCATGTAACCAGAAGTCACAAGATGTGTTAACTTCCCCAACTGCTCCTATAGATAACATCACTATTGTTAGACCTAAAGGACTGGTCTTTGAGATCTTTCTCAGATTTAGCATTTTGGCATATTAAGAGACACGGACCTGTGACCCATACCAAGGAACTGACTCAACTGGTCCTGCAGCCCCTGGCTGGGAACTGATTCAGCTCTAGGTTCGACATACCTGTGATTCCATCCCCAACCAATCAATTGTTTCAGTTCCCCAGCTCACTGCCTGACAAAGTATCCTTAAAGATTCCTGCCTCTGAATTCTCAGGAAGGTGAATTTGAAAAATATCTTCTGTCCTCCTCTCACATCTGTCCTGTGATTATTAAACTGTTTCTCTGCTGCAACACCTGCTGTTCTCACTGTATTGGCTTTTGGAGGGCAGCTGGCAAGAAGAACCCATTGGACTGTAACAGCTTTAGTGCACAGCTTCCCGATTAAAAGATAAAGCATCTCAGAGTCATATGTGTGAGAATGTTACAAGATATGTGCCTGAAACTTAGCCCGAAGAAGCTAAATGGCATGATATTACTAGGCATCACCAAATTGCAGAATTAGTCTCTTTCAAGAAACTGAAATAAGCTAATTAGAAAAAAGTGCTAATATAGAATATTTTAAAATTGTTTAGTGCTTCTTTAATTTACACACAACAAAGCTATGAGCCTTTTGTCAAAGAGATATCTCTACATCACATACTGGAGCACTTGGCATGGTGCTGGTACATTAAAAATGCCATGCAAGGCAAGACTGACTAACTGAAAGAATGAATGAGTGAAGGAAATTATGTAAGACAAAACGATGGGGTCATAATAACACATATAAGAATGTTTACCAGTACAGAATGCTCAGTGCTATCCTAGACTTACAGAATCTCTCATTTGCCCATTTGTAGGGCTTCTTCGTTAATAATTCATTCATTTGTATTAAGCATTTCCTCTGTGTCAGGTGCTATTCTAAGAACTTCACAGGTATTTTATCAGTTATTGCTCATAAAAACCCTTTGAGTATAGCATGGAGGCTATGAGCACAAACTCTGGAGTAATACTGGATCGATCTGTCATAGCATCTACTAACTGTGTCAGTTTGGGCAAGATATTTAACCTTTCTGTGCTCAGTTTTCTAATCTGTAAAATGGGATAAAGAAAGTTCTTTTCTCATAGACTTCTTAGATAACTGTCTGGTATAGAGTATATTTTGAAAGTTTTTGCTGTTATCATTGAGATATAGCAACAGACTGCCTGTATTCTAATCCTACCTTCACCTCTACCTATGTGATCGTGAACAAGTAACTTAATCTCTCAGTGGCATGGATTTTTCATCTGCAAACAGATGAAAATAAAATATCTTGAGGCTATTTATCAATTAAACTAGTTAATACAGGTGACTAAAACAGTGTGTGTGTTAATACAGGTGACTAAACAGTGTGACTAAAACATATAAAAACACTCTATATTTGTTGATTATTTTTATAGATGAAAAAAATGAGGTTTAACAAAGGTAAGTGAATATTCTGAACTCACATGACATGTGAGTGTGCCCCTAGGTTCAAATCCAGACAGGCTGACTTCAGTGGCTTAATTCATTTTAGGTGGTCTTAAAAGAAATGTTGACGTGTTAAATACATTCTACCTAGCAATAACATTTGGGATTTTACCATAAATATTCCCGGTATGTTATTGTTTGAGACCTATATGTGTTGGATCCCAAGCAGTCATTTTTCTTACCAGTCTTCAGAATGGGAATACCTAAGTCTTAAAGACAACAGCATAAAATGTGGTGGATACTTCCATTTTCCACAGCAGTAACACTTGGTATGAGCACTTTCAGAGCATCTTAAATATGTCTTTCTTCCTTCCTCCTGTCTCAGTGCTTGTGACCAAGTCGCAACTGCATTGAAGCTCTTTATATCCTCCAATTTCTTATTTTCTTTTCTCTGGCCCAGAAAGACCATAGACTTACCCAGTTCCAAACATTGTACATTGGAAAAAAAGTATGGCTTTTGTAGTTACACAAACATTGGTAAATTAATATGGCAGATGGCATTATTTTGCAAATATTAAAGCAATGTTCTTAATTTCTACCCCTTTTAAGTCCTTGCAGCTTTTCCTCATCAGTTGAAGCCTTGAGGTTTATTGCTCTAGAGAAAGAAAGAGACTAGAATAAAGATACTATTGATTAGCTCTGATTCTCAGAGCTGACCTCTTTATGGAGACAGTGCACTTGGAAGCTAGGCTGTCAGGAGAGAGAGATATTTAGATCACAAAACCCCACTTTAAGCCTGTGGACAGGTAAGGCTGGCACTGCAGATCACAAAGCCCACAGTATGACAGAAAGGAAGTGGAAATCCTGCCCTTCCGTTCTGGGTGAAGAGAAGCTGTAAAAAATGAGACATATGCGTTCTGCTCTCCTGCCTCTCCATAGGGGAAGTGTGTTAGATTTAGGGGGATGCCTAATCCACATAGGAGAGGTGTGGTAGCAATAGCGTAAAAGTTGAGCACAAAGTGTGATTAGATATGAGAAGGGTCTTAGTTGAGTTCTAATATAGACTTGCCCACTTGACCCCAAGATGGCACACAGAAGTCAGTTCATAACAGGACTTGGGTCTCCGGAAACTGAGTGTGGTATCAGTATGGTGAGGACAAATTGTCCAAGGACTGAATGGATGTCATAGACATCTTAGAGCCAATAACCAAAGAGAACCACTTGGCCTTGATCCCACATTTATAGAGAATAGACAACAACCTCAGCTTCTAAGGATAAGAGGCAAGCAATAGTCATAGTAAAACAAGAGGCATTTCCATAAGGACCAAGGAATCATCCACAGCCTTGAAAATAAATCTGAGGGAGTGTCCCTTTCCCTTTACCACAGGATCTCCCTCTCAATAAACCCATATTCCATGTCGGAGAGAAGCAGGTTGAGAAGAAGAAAACCAAAATACTGGGATTTAGACCAAAAAACAATAAGTTGCCTAAATACTCGAACCACTGTATTGGACTAAAGTTACTGGATTAGAATAAACTGTTTTACCCACCTATTCAGTAGATTAGGCACAAATGAAACTTCAGCCTAAACTATATTTTCTTTTTACAGCTATGTATGGTGTATGTAAATTGGTGACCATTCTCATACCAGTAGATTTTCTCTTTGAACAGCAGCTGGAGTTTTGAGAAATTTTACTAGCATAGAAGTCAATCTTTAAGAAAGGAATTATCCTTTATTATTGGAGCCCTTGTATCTTATCTAATACAAATGCTGAAGACACCGAAACTCAGAAATAATAATAACAAATACATACATATGTGTCAGTCATTGTGCTAAGTACTATACATGCATTATCTCAATTAAACTAATATTAGGCCATTTTTATGGATGAAGAGACCAAGGTTTTTGAGGTTTTTCATAATTTCACTCAAGTACATATGAGATTGGAATATAAGGCCGTTTTACTTCAGAGTCTGAGCTCTTAACAGCTACATATCCTCCTTAGAGTATGAGAGTGGAGCCACCTATCCATCATGTTCGTATTAGTAGTGCTGTATGAAAGAGATTTACAATAACTGTACAATATGTACACAGAGGTTCACAGAGTTTCTCAAGCTGAAAAATAAAAATAAAAAGGAAGGTAGGAGTGATATGTGATTATTATTTCAGATTCATTCTCAGATGAATCATTCCTACCTTCCTTTTAGTCCTACTTCTAATCCATTACTCCTACCTACCTACCTAAAGATCTTACTCTGTTGCCTAGGCCAGAGTGCAGGGATGTGATCATAGCTCACTGTAACCTCAAATTCCTGGGCTCAAGTGAGTCTTCTGCCTCAGTCTCCTGAGAGCTAGGACTACAGTCACACGCCATCATGCCCAGCTAATTTTTCATTTTTTTTTTAAATTATTGTAGAGATGAGGGTCTTATTACATTGCCTAGGCTGGTTACAAACTCCTGGCCTCAGTCATTCCTCCTGCCTCAGACTACCAAAGTGTTGGGATTACAGGCATGAGCCACATCTCAGTGCCCCAAAATAAACGTTTTGCAATGAATGAAAGACAGGAAAGAAAGAAAGAATGGAAGAAAGTAAGAGAAGAATGGAGGGAGGGAGAAAGGAAGAGAGGAAAGAAAGAAAAAGAAAAACTTTAAAAATAAGAATTTTACATAGCAAGGACTGTGGTCACATAATATTTCCATTTAACTTTGCTGCCACATTGGCTATTGTTACATAATTGTTTTGATACCAAAGTTCTACCTGAGAGGGAAAGTAGATGGTTTAAATAAACAAATGAAATTAATTCTGTGGAATATAAGCACAAAGAATAGATTTTAAATTAATCATAAAAATCATTTTAATAAAAGCATATTACTATACATTTATCACTTCTACATTTCACCTTATTTCTCATTTCTATATACCTGGCTAATGTTATACATTTTAAAATATTTTGTGAATGAGTAAGTCCTGGAAATTTTTACTTGTTTTGAAGGCTCATTTTCTAGTATGGTATTAATTTGAGAACTGTGTGTTTTTAGTCTCTGGAAATTGTTTTTGTATAGAGGAAAATATACCACTGTTCCCTTTCAGTAAAAAACCTGTTTTAAAACTTGCAATCTGTCAAGCCATTAAAATTTTATGTCCCAAAATGTGTTTTACTTGCTTCACTTTACTTTTAGTGAAAAATATTGACCTCTCCCTGACAAAGAAAAAGTCAGATGAGGATCTAGATCAGTGCTTCCAAAAACATAGTACATGGACCCCTGGAAATCCCTCAGACACTTTCAGGTATACAAACTCAGAGTCTTTTTCATAAGAATACAATGATGTTCATGACTTTTTCGCAGTATTGACATTTGCACCAATGGTGCTTAAGCAATCATGAGAAAAACTGCAGCGCTTAAGCAGGAAGGCAGTGGCAGCCAATGTTCTTACAGTGTATGCAATAAAAATAATGACAGTGAGTGGAAGTTTCACTTGAAGTTCTTCATAAAACAGTGAAAATATTAAATTTCAAATCTTAAGTGTCTGTATTATTAATATTATTCTGTGGGTAGATATGGGAAGTATATGTAAAGTACTTCTGTCACAAACCAAAATAAAATGTTACTACAGGAAAAGCCTTGGGGCTTTCGAGTTGAGCTGAAATAGCCTCTTTTCATTGAACAACATTCTTACTTGTAAGATCAACTGAGAGTTCTGATTATGGTTATTCAGACTTGGGTATTTGGCAGATATTTTCTCAAAACTGAACAACATAAGCCTGTTACCTTAAGGTAAACAACCAATTGAATCTGTTGCCAATGAATAAATTTGCATATTCAACAAAATATAGAATTTTGAAAAACTCATATCCAACATTGAGGTTGGCAGTTTCCCCATAATGATAGGCTTTTCTATGGGATCTGTGGTGATATTAATAAATGTGATGTCCAATTAAAAGAACTAGAGAAGCAAGAGCAAGCAAATTCAAAAGCTAGCAGAAGACAAGAAATAACTAAGAGCAGAACTGAAGGAGACAGGGACACAAAAAAACCCTTTAAGAAATCAATGAATCCAGGAGCTGGCTTTTTGAAAAGATTAACAAAATAGATAGATTGCTAGCCAGACAAATGAAGACGAAAAGAGAGAAGAATCAAAGAGACACAATAAAAAATGATAAGCGGGGTATCACCACTGATCCCACAGAAATACAAACTACCATCAGAGAACACTAAAAACACCTTTATGCAAATAAACTAGAAAACCTAGAAGAAATTGATAAATTCCTGGACACATACACCACCCCAAGACTAAACCAGGAAGAAGTAAAATCCCTAAATACACCATTAACAAGTTCTGAAATCAAGGCAGTAATTAACAACCTACCAACCAAACAAAGCACACGTCCAGAGGGATTCAGAGCCAAATTCTACCAGAGGTACAAAGCGGAACTTGTACCATTCCTTCTGAAAATATTCCAAACAACAGAAAAAGAGGGAGTCCTCTCCAACTCAATTTTATGAGGCCAGCATCATCCTGATACCAAAACGTGGTAGAGACACAACAAAAAAAGAAAATGTCAGGCCAATATCCCTGATGAACACTGATGCAAAAATCCTCAATAAAATACTGGCAAACCAAATCCAGCAGCACATCAAAAATCTTATCCATCACAATCAAGTGGGCTTCATCCCTGGGATGCAAGGCTGGTTTAACATACACAAATCAATAAACATAATCCATCACATAAACAGAACCAATGACAAAAACCACATGATTATCTCAATAGATGCAGAAAAAAAAAACTTTGATAAAATTCAACACCACTTCATGCTAAAAACTTCAATAAACTAGGTATTGATGGAACATTTCTCAAAATAATAAGAGCTATTTATGACAACCCCACAGCCAATATCATACTGAATGGGCAAAAGCTGGAAGCATTCCCTTTGAAAACATGAACAAGACAAGGATGCCCTCTCTCACCACTCCTAGTCAACATAGTATTGGAAGTTCTGGCCAGGGCAATCAGGCCAGTTAAATAAATAAAGGGCATTTAAATAGGAAAAGAGGAAGTTGAATTGTCTCTGTTTGCAAATGACATGATTGTATACTTAGAAAACCCCATTGTCTCAGTCCAAAACCTCCTCAAGCTGATAAGCAACTTCAAAAAAGTCTCAGGATACAAAATCAATGTGCAAAAATCATAGGCATTCCTATAGACAAACAGAGAGCCAAATCATGAGTGAACCCCCATTCACAATTGCTACAAAGAGAATAAAATACCTAGGGATATAACTTACAAGGGATGTGAAGGACCTATTCAGGGAGAACTGTAAACCACTGCTCAAGGAAATAAGAGAGGACACAGACAAATGGAAATTCATTCCGTGCTCATTGATTGAAAGAATCAAAATAGTAAAAATCGCCATATTGCCCAAAGTAATTTATAGAGTCAATGCTATCCCCATCAAGGTACTGTTGACTTTCTTCACTGAATTAGAAAAAACTACATCACATTGTATATGGAACCAAAAACGAGCCTGTATAGCCAAGACAATCCTAAACAAAAAGAGCAAAGCTGGAGACATCATGCTACCTGATTTCAAACAATACTATGAGGCTATAGTAACCAAAACAGCATGGTACTGGTAGCAAAACAGATATATAGACCAATGGAACAGAACAGAGGCCTCAGAAATAATGCCACACATCTACAACCATCTGATCTTCAACAAACCTGACAAAAACAAGCAATGAAGGCTTCCCTTTTTAATAGATGGTGTTGGGAAAACTGGCTAGCCACATGCAGAAAACTGAAACTGGAACCATTCCTTACACCTTATACAAAAAATTAACTTAAAATGGATTGAAGACTTAAAGGTAAGACCTAAAACCATAAAAACCCTAGAAGAAAACCTAGGCAATACCATTCAGGACGTAGGCATGGACAAAGACTTCATGACTAAAACACCAAAAGCAATGGCAACAAATGCCAAAATTGACAAATGGGATCTAATTAAACTAAAGAGCTTCTGCACAGCAAAAGATGTCATCAGAGTGAACAGGCAACATACAGAATGGGAGAAAATTTTTGCAATCTATCCATCTGACAAAGGGCTAATACCCGGAATCTACAAGGAACTTAAACAAACTTACAAGCAAAAAACAAACAACCGCATTAAAAAGTGGGTAAAGGATATAATCAGACACTTTTCAAAAGAAGACATTTATGCAGCCAACAAACATATGAAAAAAAGCTCATTATCACTGGTCATTAGAGAAATGCAAATAAAAATCACAATGAGTTACCATATCATGCCAGTTAGAATGGTAATCAATAAAAAGTTGGGAAACAACAGATGCTGGAGAGAATGTGGAGAAACAGGAACACTTTTATACTGCTGGTGGGAGTGTAAATTAGTTCAAACATTGTGGAAGGCAGTGTGGTAATTCCTCAGGGATCTAGAACCAGAAATACAATTTGACCCAGCCATCCCATTACTGGGAATATACCCAAAGGATTATAAATCATGCTGCTATAAAGACACATGCACACGTATGTTTATTGTGGCACTATTCACAATAGCAAAAACTTGGAACCAATCCAAATATGTGCCAAGATAATGTGGCACATATACACCATGGAATACTATGCAGCCATAAAAAAGGATGAGTTCATGTCCTTTGCAGGGACATAAATGATGCTGGAAACCATTATTCTCAGCATACTAACACAGGAACAGAAAACCAAACACCACATATTCTCACTTATAAGTGGGAGTTGAACATGAGAACACATGGACACAGGGAGGGGAACATCACATACCGGGGCCTGTCAGGGGGTGGGAGGGCTAGGGGAGAGATAGCATTAGGAGAAATACCTGATGTAGATGATGGATTGATGAGTGCAGCAAACCACCATGGCACGTGTATACCTATGTAACAAACCTGCACGTTCTGCATATGTATTCCAGAACTTAAAGTATAATAAAGAAGTGATGTCTTCATATCTTATAATAAATGCGTCAACATTGGGAAAATGTGCATGTGAAACAATATTTTCCAAGTAATCTATGCAGTATTACCAACCAAGCATGATTAAAAGAATCATTCACATTGCAAGATAGACAAAAGGATTTTAATGTAGCTTTAAGATAACAGTGCACAAAAAATTAATTGATATGGCTTCAGAATCCACATTGCAACCAACGTTTAAAAAACTACCACATGCCTAGTTATGGTATAATATCAAAGAAGATTTTCCATAGTTACCTTTTTAAAGCTATTAAAATATCCTTTCTAACTACGTATGTGTATATACTTTAATAAAATATTACAACAGATTGAATTCAGAAGCAAATATGATAATCCAGCTGTTTTGAACAGTTCAATATTAAAGAGATTTCAAAAATGTAAACCAATGTTGCTCTTCTCACTAAATTGCTGTTCTTTTATTTTAGAAAAGATGAATTTTTAATATAAATATTTATATTAACATCCAACTCGATTATTATTTTAGAATTTTAAATAATTTCTTTTTTACCAATATCTGTTTTAATTTCTAAAATGGTAAATCTCAGTAGATTCCTTTCATTCATGGTTTCACTTTCTGCAGTTTCAGTAACACTGAGGCCAACCATAGTTCAAAAATATTATATACAATAAGATATTTTGAGAGATCATATTTACATAACTTTTATTTCAGTATATATGTATTAGCTCATTTTCACACTGCTGATAAAGACATACTCGAGACTGGGCAATTTACAAAGACAAGGGTTTAATAGATTCACAGTTCCATGTGGCTGGAGAGGTCTCACAATCATGGCGGAAGGTGCAAGGCACGCCTCACATGGTGGCAGACAAGAGAAGAGAGTTTGTGCAGGGAAACTTCCCCGTATAAAGCCATCAGATCTTATGAGACTTATTCACTATCACAAGAAAGACCCGCCCCCATGATTCAATTATCTCCTGCTGGGTCCCTCCCACAACATGTGGGAATTATCAGAGCTACAACTCGAGATGAGATTTGGGTTGGGACACAGCAAAACCGTATCAGTATAATTTTATAATTGTTCTATTTTATTATTAGTTATTGTTATTAATTATCAGTGTGCCTAATTTATAATTAAACTTTATCATAGGCATGTATTTATAGGAAAAGCATAGTATATATAGAGTTTAGTACTATCCAAGGTTTCAGACATCCACTGGGGGTCTTGGAATGCAACCTCCATGAATAATGGAGTACTACAGTAAATAAAAACTCCTTGGGGAACATCAGTGACTTTTAAAAGTGTAAAATCACTCTGAGACAAAAAGTTTGAGAGCTGTTAACCTAGATATCACCAAATATTCAAATATTTAAACATAACAAAACAAATACTCATTCCAGATACATCAGTGGCCACATTTTGAAATCTGAACCCACTCTTTACTGTTTCATATAGTGTTCCTGACATGTTACAAGGATTTTCAATTCTTTTGCCATGATCTGGCTCTAAAGGCACAATTATAGCTGTTAGGACTATAAACACCCTTTAAAACACAAAACATTAATTCAACCTCCTCTACGAGGCAAAATTAGAATAAAAATAAATTGGAGGGTAGAATGAAGAAGACAGAATTCAAACACATAAGCCAAATGGTTGGCCTCACAAATTATTTACTTCACATAAATTCTCTTTATTTGTACCCTAAAATTATTTATGGGTACAAATAAAATATAATAAAACTTGAAATCTAATAAACTAGGGGTTTTGTCCACACTGAAAAAGAAAAGAACCAAAGAGCACCTTGTCTCCAAAGCCTTTCCCTTGCTCTCTGAGGACACTGGCAGCCCTGAGATGATTGATCCCACAGGACTCAATATATTCCTGCACCTCACTCTTAACCCCTCCCCTGGTTCAGAGGATGGCCTATGTGCTGCAAAGCTAATGAATGTCACACCTAAAGCTGTGGGAAGCAGAGCTCTGGAATTAAGCTGCAGTGATCATTCAGAGGTGTTTTCTGGCATTTTTTTTTTTTTCAAAACAGACAACTAGGAAATACCAGCCCTCTATTTTAGGTCAGAATACATTTCTAAAGTAGTCATTTCAAACCTTTGCAATAATATGTACAGTATACTTTTCTCTCTTAAGTAAATGGATGTACATACTCAAAGTGCAATTTGAAAACAATCTAGGCCAAAATAATCCACATTCACCTGAAACAGAAAATTGAGGCAGTTGGAAATTGCTCTGGAGTTTTCTTTGGGAAATCAGAATTGACAGATAAGTTGAAATACCTGAAAAGTAGCTGAATTCTTTACACATGCTGAAATCACGAGTAAGATGCTTTCATTTCTACCTAGATCATCAGTGAAAAGGAAATCATCTAATTGTTTTTACTTTTTTGGGGAAGATGTAAAGAAACGGAATGGTAGATGAGAAGAAACCTCGAAATGCCCCTGACCTAGTATGAGAAGCACAATTTTTTTTCACTAGGTTTATAAACCATTTATGTGTGTCTTAAATACAAGATATTTTCTCTCATTTCCCTTACATTGGGTTATATAACTATTCAACTGAACGTTTTGATGGATGGATGTTTTGGACTATCTCAAAGAGCAAAATTGTTCAGTCTTATGACCTAATTCAGTTATTATGGGAGCTCTCAGCTCCAAACCAACTGCAACCCTATATCTATTATTAAAGAAGAATTTTCTACAAACAGATTTCATTGTTAGAAACTTTACTACCAGAAGTTAAAATCAAATAAGAAAGCATTCTGGATCCTGGGGTGAAAACATAATTAAATACTAACTTAATTTATGTTAAATACATACCAACTGGTTATAAAGACCATGTGAGAATGTGCAAAAGGCATATAAAGGCATAAATTACAAAGTAAGAAAAAAAGTGTATTTCCAAGTGATTAAAACTATTTTATGTTTATAACCTTTTAGAAATTATGCTTACAAAAAAACAGAAGGGAATTACCATCTAGACAAAATGTTGGACTTCATTTTTACATTAGAATGATGCATATTTATATTTTTTTCCACTTTTTTCTGTTTTTGAATTGTGAGTCATTTTATTGGTACTATTTTCAAATGTAAAATAAATAAATATAATAAATCTGAAAAAAAAATTCACTTTGAAACAAGAAGGTAAAGAGTGACAGAGATTAAGAGAGAAGATTGACCTGAGTTTAAACTAGGGATATAAGGTCAGGGGAAGTTGGAAGGACAGTCACTGGTGGTGGAGGGTTCCCGAGTAACTCCAGGCTGAGCTCCAGGTCCTCAAGGAGCATATGATGATGAGCACTTACTTCACTCTTGAAGCTCCAAGAAAACAACCTCAGGGGACTCGGGAGACTCCCTTATTTTCTCTCCAAGGAAAGAAGGAATATTGAGAGAGGAAAAGGAACAGGGCTCATCATTCATCTTTAAATCTAGTCCCCTTTTAAAAGCCTGAACTCTGGTTGCCTTTGGAGCTGACTTCAATCCTACCCTCCCTCCACTTCAACCAGGAATTGAAGACTATCTCTCCTTCCACTGTCTGGAATCAATTAAATGAAATCCCCCTCCCTCAATTGTATCAGCAAGCAATTATGTTATACTATGGGATCAAAAGTTTAAAAGGCTAAAAATGCAAATACCTAAGTGGATTTATACCTTAAGGCAGGAGAAGATCATCATCCAGAGGGGTATAAATGGTCACAAGATGGGAAAGTTGAAACCAATAAAGACATTTTCCCACCATTCACCAACATACCTAAGCTTGGTCCTGTTTACTATCCTGGGTGGGGGTTTGAAATAGATAAATGGAAATTGTGTGTTGTGCCATTCCATCCTGTTCAGCCAGACATCCACAGGAGTCGTGGTTCCAGCCTAAATTATGTATGCCTTGAGATTTGGACATGTCAAGGTGTGTCTAGAGGTAGAACAGACCCACCATAGCAGGAGTTGCATGAAGAACACAGGCCACATGTGGAAAATTACTGATCCTAAGGGAAGAGTTACTCAGGAACACAAATTTGACTCAGTCTGGATGCCCCAACTTCAGAGGAAAAAGGAATTATTAGCCAGCATCATACTGAGGTCTAAGACTGCCCTCCAGCAATGAGTCCATGAGTCTCAGGGAGTAAGGCATGCAGGTAATACTGAAAGAGTACATAAAATTTTCAAAAACTTTAGAATGACAAGACAACAGCTCTGTAGGGCGTACACCTCAAGAGCAAGAGAGAGTTCTCATTTAAACAGATGATCCTACATGGTCTATGTGGAAGAGATGCACATGCATCTGTCGTATACTGTTACTCTCCACGTGCCTGTGACTTAACATGGAAGAACAGCTCCAGCAAAGCCCGACCTCAGCAGCTGTGAACAGAGACCATGGCAACAGTAGCATGAATAAGAAATATTTTTTTACTTCATTGAGGCACAGAATATAGAAGAAACTACCACAAGATCTTGAAGTGTCAGAAATCAGCATGATGTTGGCACGGTGGAATATTTGCAGTTTGGTTCAGTGTCATCACTGTAGGCATCAACGGGAAGTGACAGTAACATGAGCACATAGGAAACCCTTGGTTTTCTCTACTGACCACTAGTCTACGATGCACACACACACCCTATGCAAAAACATGCACACTCATAACCCATTCATCTTGCAGTTTAAAAAATACCCACTAGGGGCTGGGCGTAGTGGCTCACGCCTGTAATCCCAGCACTTTGGGAGGCCGAAGCAGGTGGATCACAAGGTCAGGAGATCGAGACCATCCTGCCTAACATGGTGAAACCCGGCCTCTACCAAAAATACAAAAAATTAGCCAGGTGTGGTAATTCCAGCACTTTGAGAGGCCAAGGCAGATGGATCACTTGAGATCAGGAGTTTGAGACCAGTGTGACCAACATGGAGAAACCCTGTCTCTACTACAAATACAAAAATTAGTCAGGTGTGGTAGCGGAAGCCTGTAATCCCAACTACTTGGGAGGCTGAGGCAGGAGAATTGCTTGAACCCAGGAGGTGGAAGTTGCAGTGAGCTGAGATTGCACTGCTGTACTTCTGCCTGGGTGATGGTCAATGCTATATGCTCAGGATTTAGTGGTCAGGAAGACTGGTGTGACTCCTGACCACATATTGCTTAGTGGCCATGTTACAATGTTAGCTTGCTCCCTGACCATCATGGATTGGTCCAGGAGTGGGCACATGGCTCCAGGTGGGCCCATCACGGTGTTGTTAGCCTTTTATGTCCAGCTGGGCCATTCATGGTGTTACCCTTTTATGTCCATGCTTGATTGTACCAGCGAAGAGCACCTGACCAACACTGAGCCAATGAGAGCCTTGCCTGGAAATTCTAGAATTGCGAGAGTTGGCGGTGCTTTGTGGAAGCCTAGTTCACAAAATACAAAGATCAGAAACTATCAGCATATGTCTTGGAAAAAGCCAACCTGAAGAAAGAGGTGAGAATAAAGCAGATGCAACAAGGTGAAAAGGGAGGAGGAGACTCCTGATCTGGTTGAATTCACTGACTCCTTTGCTCCTGAGACCACTGCAATTCTGCCATGGGATTTCATCAGCTAACCAAGGTTAACCAGGTTCTGTCACTTGCTGCCAAAATCCCTCAACATATTAATGCCCACTGTGGCTGCAATGAAAGAGTTCTCCTAAGACTTATTGAGAATTGAAGCCCTCAGTAGCAGGCACCACAGGAAGAATGAGAGCAAAATGGGAAAAAAAATTGCTGTTGACCTGTTATAGCTGTTAGTGAGCTTGGACAAAATGTGCTCTGAATGTGTCCAGAAATATGAGAGTGAGGGTAGATTCTGCAAGAAGGGATAGATCTAATTAAATAATTTATTATTGCCAAAGTGATTCAGTGTTTAGCTCCCAACTGGTATGATCTGAAGAATCAGAGGTTACTAGGGTAGGAGACATAGTAACATTATTTTACACAGTTTATGAAATTTCTATTTGTTACTTATTATAGCACAGGCAATTTTTTTATACAGAAGCTTTAGTCATCAGAGATTTAATCATCAAAGCATCATATTTTTCTAACCAAAACTTGGGGTCAACTAGATATATCCTCACCCTCTTTCCTTTCATCCTTCTAAGGGATATCTCTCTTGCACTTAATTCTCTTGTCGTTTTTAAATTCTAACTCTATGTCACAATTTGATGCAGGCTAGTGGCTAGAAGCTCTTGGCAATTGTCACAAACCCACAACCACAATAGTGTCTGTATCAGAGAATCAAAGGTCCTTTCTCTCCATTCCTGGTTCAGTGTTTTCCCATCTGCTACTCTAAACCAGATCTAGCTGCTTTTCATGACACCTGTTGTGTTTATTTAGAACTTGTTTTTACCAGAATTATTTCAACACAATAAAAATATCAGATCTGGTATTCATAGGCTTTCCAGAGAAGGCAATAAACACTACCAAAGAAAGAAAGAGGAAAGAGAGGGTTCTAGGCATACAAAGCTACACAAGTCAATTATCAGAGTGTGCATACAATGTTTTCTGATGGCAAGAAGTTGCAAAAGTTTATCCATTAATTTGGCGTAATTTTCCACCCTCCTTCTTAACAGGGAAGTGCTATGAAATTAAAAGTAACTCCTACTTTTTTGTGAAAGCCAATTTCATAATTAAATAACACACTCTGAACCTTGTCAGATAATGAAAAGTAACACATGTTGCTTGCACACATAGAGCATAATTATTCATGCATGAACACACACATTTTACTTTCTCAAAGACAGGAAACAGCCTGTGACCTTATATCCCTTGCTGTGCACAGAGATTTTTCATATTTATTTCTACTTTACTCTTATCATTGTTCAACCTAAAGGGGTTATCAATTACCTGATATTATAATGTAGTAGTCCCCGTAATTTTTGTTAAAAGTGTAACTGTGGCATCAGGAATCAGATTGAAATAAATCACATTTTATTTTATTTTATTTATTTGTTGGGAGCAAAAGTGAACACTGTTTTATAACCAGAGTTTTGATTTTAATGAGCAGAGTGCAAATTTCAATACCTTGTTCGTCCTAATAGAAATGCATCTGTTCAGAAAGTGATTAAAATCCAAAAAAGCCCAAGGGCTTCCATGGCATAAACACAGCTTGGGCTACAGAGCTCTTGGCTTTGGGACTGAGCCAAACCTTCCAGAGTGCTGGCAGGAACCCCACTCAGTATCTCCCTCTAGACCAAAGGGAGAAGATGTAAACAAACCCATTAATCACCAGCAACTGGGAAGTGCTAAGATCCATAAGTTTCAGTCACCAGTATAGAAAGAAACTGATAAATTGCCATCCATCACCCCTCCTGCTAAGCACACATACGGATTCTTATTTAGCTGTAAACTTGCTAACAGTATGGAATACAGACTACTAAGCAGGAAGAAGAAGAAGGCTCTCTTAGCCCATTTAGTACTTCTATAACAGAATACCTGAGACTGGGTGATTTATAATTAACAGAAATTCATTTGGCTCATGATTCTGGAGTCTGGGAAATCCAAGATTGCAGGACTGCAACTGGTGAGGGTCTTTTTTGCTCTGTCATACCATAGCAGAAGGGCAAAGAGAGAATAAGAGAAAGCTCAAGAGTAAATTCATAGCCTCAAGCCCTTTTATAATCAGCATTAATCCATTTATGAGAGTGGTACTCTCATGACCTAAACACCTACCATTGGGTACTACCTCCAAACACTACTGCATTGGGGATTAAGTTTTTAATACATGCTTTTGGAGGGAGATATTTAAACCATAGCATTCCCCCCTCTACCCTCAAAATTCATGTTCTTCTCACCTACAAATTACATTAATCCCATCCCAATAGTGCCAAAAGTTTTACATTGCTCCAGTGTCAGCTCAAAAGTCCAAAGTCCAGAGTTTCATCTAAATCAGATACAGGTTAGCCTCAAGACAAGATTCATCCTAAGGCAAATTTCCCTTTAGCTGTAGGCCTGCAAAATTAAACAAGTTATCCACTTCCAAAATATAATGGGAGGACCAGCATAGGATAGATAGGATAGACATTCTCATTTCAAAAGGAAAAAATAGGCAAGAAGAATGGGGTAACCGGTACCAGGTGAGTCCAAAACCCAAGACGGTACAACAACATTAAATATTAAGATGCCAGAATAATCTCTTTTGACTCTATGACTTGCATCCTGGGAACACTGGAGTGGGAATTAGACTCCCAAGGCCTCAGTCTGCCTGACTCCTATGGCTCTCCTGAGCACAGGTCATGCTGCAGTTCTCGTAGGCTGGAGTTGCATGCCTGCAGCTCCCTCAGGCTGGAGTTGCGTGGTGGTAGCTCTACATTCACTGCAATTTTCTAGCTTGCTCTTCCAAATTTTTCTAGCTTGCTAGGCTTTTTCTAGCCTGCTTTTCCAGCCTTTATCCTTTACCCAATTCCAAATTAATTTCCACATTTTCAATTATTCGGTATACCAACAGCCCCACTTCTCAGAACCAAATTTCTTAGTCTGCTTTGTGCTGCTAAAACAGAGTATGTGAGACTGAGTAATTTATTTATTTACTTAGCAATGTACGTATTTATTTATTTTTATGAGTTTTTTTGTTTGTTTGTTTGAGACAGAGTCTTGCTCTGTCACCCAGGCTGTAGTGCAGTGGCACAATCTCAGTTCACTGCAATTTCCACCTCCCAGGTTTAAGCAATTCTCCTACCTCAGCCTCCCAAGTAGCTGGGATTACAGGCACCCATCACCATGCCCAGCTAATTTTTGTATTTTTAGTAAAGATAGGGTTTCACCATGTTGACCAGGCTGGTCTGGAACGCCCGACCTCAAGTGATCTGCCACCTCAGCCTTCCAAAGTGCTAGGAGAGACTGAGTAATTTATAATGAACAGATATGTATTTGGCTCATGGTTTTGGAGGCTGAGAAGGCCAAGCTCAAGGGGCTGGCATCTGGTGAGAGCCTTCTTGTTGCCTTATCCCATGGCAGAGGTGCAAAGAGAGGTTAAGTGAGAGCAAGAGAGTGAACTGACAACATCAAGTCCTTTTACAATTGACTTTAATCCCTTCATTAGGTTAGAGCCCTCATGACCTAAACATCTCCCATTAGGCCCAACACTTGGTTTTTGTGAGGAACATTTAAAACATAGCAGATATTACTAGTAGGATTTATTTTGTTTGTTTATTTTTAATACAACTTACCACCCTTGCTTTTATTTTGGTACTTAACATTCCTAACACATTGTCTTAAGATATTTACAATTCTAAGGACACACAATTACATTCTGTCACCCGAGATACAAGGATCAGTTGTTCATTTATTCATTTATTCTTTCTTTTAAAAATATTTATCAAACATTTCCTAGATTCTTGGTGTTGTTTTTATTCTAATGAAATACAAAAGAAATAAAAGATATAGAGACATAAAAGACAGTTTCTTCTTTCAATAGCTTATTATCTAAGTTCATGGGTATGTGAGAGATATATGAATTTTAAAATTGTGCAAGATAATATATAAAATTAAATTAGAAAGATAAAAGAGTTTACAGTGACTAAGAGGTTCTGCTGGTGGTTAATACCTAGGTCCTAGTGGTTATTGGCTGTATAACACTACTTGTGATTCTCACTTTTTGACTTACCGAAAACCCAATGAAGTTCTATTGGACTATGTTTAAGAATGTTTTTCTAATTCTGGTGGATATTGAATGATCATGAGCTCAAGAGTACATCCCCTGACAAGTACTTGGGTATGATCAATGCATTCCATGTTTCTGCTTAAGTGTGAAAATTGGGTAAAACACATGGGCTTAAGAACAAACGGGACCTGTGCCTACATGACAATATAGGAAAATTTAGGCACCAAATTTCTAAGCCATGGGGCAGTAATTCTCTACTTGGGCCACATAGTAGAATCATAGTAGAATCATGAAGAAACTTTTTTAAAAATTGAATGCCTAATTCCCACCTTAGACCAATTTAATTCAGAGCATCTGGAGGTGGGACCTGGATATCAAATTTTTTTGAGCTCCTTGGCTGAGTTTTCAAGTTGAAGGCAGTTTTGCAAAACACAACAGAGCATAACCACGATAAATAAATCCCTCACAGAATTTTTAACCTTGAGTAGTGTAACTTCCTAATGTATCCTCTGGGATTTTCTGATTACAAATAATTCGCTAGGTCATTAACAATGTCACTTGCTACATGCAGGATAACTAACCAGAGTCTTTTTTAAAAATTGAGGAACTTCAGTGAAAAATTTTCTCATCCTTTTTGAAATTTCGGTCTGTTTCTTTTCTACTAAGGCCGATATAGTTTGTGACAATAAAGCCATGCCACGTATATAAAAGATTGATAATCTTTTATTCTATATTGTATGGGGCACATACACAGCTCATCTTAGACTGAAATCATTATATATCCAGTTTAGACAGTTATAAGAACAAATCACATCACTGTGGTGCTTAACTGTAAATTGCTACAAATTCCATCATGACACACTTCTGCCTGATTCTGACCTTCAAAGTAGTATTGAGGTACCGTAGGAGGTCTGGTAACTAAACTTCTATATTGAGGTCATGTAACTTGTTCTCACCTTTGCCTGCAGATAGAGATGAAGGATGAGGGAAACCACAAATTCTGTCCTACTCTTAATTAATTTTTCCTTGTGCTAATAATAAAGAGAATAAGTGTGTCTGAAGTCCTTTTTGTTTCTAATGTAGCTGCAGTGACTCCTTTCCTGGCTGCATATCCAGCGACCCAGGGAAAACACTCAGAAGCACACATACTCAGCCCCCAGCCCTCAAGATTATGATTTAATCCATCTTGAGTGGAATCCAAGAATCTATATGTTTAATGGAAACCTCCAGAAAAATCTGATGCAGTCATTCTGAGTAGTAACTCTCATAGAGTTATTATCCTGAAATAAAAATAAGCTTTGTGATTTATCAAAATGATACCTGAAATATCTTTTAAAGGGGATGTCTAATAATTATATAATTTGAAGAAGAAGTTTATTATTCTCTAATAATACATTAGAGAATATTATTCTCTAACAAAACACAGAGAACACTCTGGGTTCTTGGCAAATAAACTGACATTATTTTCCATATCTATTTGCTTACTTTTAAAATACTGTGGATTGCCCTTTAAAAAATGAACATTCCGAAAAGGCAGGAAATTGGTCTATTTTGTTCACTGATCTTTCCCCAAATCTTAGAACAGTTCTTAGCACACTGAAGTTACTTAGCAAATAATGAATGAGTGAGTAATGAATAAATAAATACTTAGGACATGATTAAAAAAAAGTTGATGGATTTATAAGAAAGAGGATCTACCTAAGAAAGTAGGGAAAGAAAATCTTCCTTGGGTCTTTAATTTAACCTGAATATTTTTATTTTTTTTTTCAGCTTCACAATATACAGAAAAATTCCTAACCCAGTCAGAAATTTCCCTAAAATATAAAAGTTCAAGAAAATTGAGTTGGTTTTGTAAATCTCAGCTAAGCAAGCTTTGATGTCCAGTAGACCTGATTTCATGTGACCTTCCTCACTAAATAAATACTATAAGGAAGTGTCTTAGAAGCTTTTCTGTTTATAGGATTTGATGGCCAAACCCAGACTTTCCAAATAGATGTATTGCACTTAAGATTTTTTAGGGTGATAAGTTTAAACAAGATTTAAACAGGATACAAATTCCCAATTAGTCTCTTCTGATTTTTTTAATATGACTTATATTACAATGGCTAAAGAAAATTCTCTAAACTGAAAGAAAATGACTAAAGAAGGAAACTTGGAAAAAGGGGAAAAAAGAAAAAGCATGACAAGCAAAAATGTAGGTAAATACAATAAACTTTTATTCTTCCCTTGAGAATTCTAAGTTACATATGATGGTTAAAACAAAATATAAGACACAGTTTGACTCTAGAACTGTGGTTCTAAATACTTAGAGAGAAGACAATTATGCTATAAACCGGAAGAATAAAAGGAGTTAACTTTTCTATACTTCACTTCAAGTGGTAAAATGGCAACACCAGTAAACTGTGATAAGTTATGCACAGATGTTGTCTTACTTAGGACAACCATAAAGAAAACTATATAAAGAGGTACACTCAAAAACACTACATGTAAATCAAAATTTAAAAATTTCAAATGTTCAAGTAACCCATACAAAAAAAAAAAAAAAAACCCAGAAAGCAAAAAACAAAATGGCAGATGTAAACATTGACATATTCATAATTAAATTAAATGTAAATAGTCTAAATACACAAATTAAAGAAAGAGATTGGTAGAATGTATTAAAAAATATAACTAAACTATGTGCTGTATATAAGAAACTCACTTGAAAAATAATGATGTAGGTTGAAAGCAAAAGGGTAGTTGGAAAAGGGTATATTATACAAACATTAAGAAGAAAGCAAGAGTGTTTATGTTAATATCAAAAATGTGAACTACTGAATTAAGAAAACTACCATACATAGAGAGGAATATATCATGATAAAAAGGTCAATTCACTGAGAAGGATAGCAATCTTAGATATGTATGTACCAAACAACAGAGTTGCAAAATAGGTAAAGCATAAACTGACAAAACTGAAAAAAGAAGTAAATAAATCTAGAGATTTCATCATCCCTCTCTCCCAATAATGGATAAAACAACTAGACAAAAACTCAGCAGAGATACAGAACTTAACAACAGCATCAACCATAGCTATGTAATCAACATTTATAAAACACTCCATTCAAAAATAGCAGAATACACATTCTTTCAAGTACCCAAAGAATATATACCAAGATGGGCCATATCTTGGGCATAGAGCAAATCTCAGAAAATTAAAAGAATTGAAATCTTACAGTGTATTCTCCAGCGACAATAGAAATTAATAAGAGAAAAATAACAAAAATTTCCAAACACTTGGAAGCTAAGCTGTACATTCTAAATAATGCATGAGTCAAACAGAAAGTCTCAGAGGAAATTTTTAAAATACACTGAACTGAATGAAAATATGAGATATCAAAGTTTGTGGGACACAGGGAAAGTAGTGCTGAGAACAAACTTTACAGCACTAAATGCCTATATTAGAAAACAGAAAAGATCAATCAATAATCTGAGCTCCTACTTTAACAAAGAAGAACAAGATAAACCTAAAGCAAGGAGAAGGAAGTGCATAACAAAGATAAGAGTGAAAATCAGTAAAATTAAAACCATAAACGCAAGTAAAAATAAACAAAATTAAAAGATATTTCTTTGAAAAGATCAATAAAACTGACAAAATTCTAGATACACTGACAATGAAAGAAGAAAGAAGACACAGATTACCAAGTGAGGAATGAAAAAGGGGAGAACACTATGAATAAGAATTAATACATAAAAATGGATGCACAAAGCTACAGTGGTGTAACGCAAACAAAAGAAAACAGGAAGAGCAGTATGAATACCAAATAAGCTAGAATCTAAGGCCAGACATTAATTTGGAACAAATTTTTTTTTAGGCTGGGCACAGTGGCTCATGCCTGTAATCCCAGCACTTTGGGAGGCCAAGGTGGGCGGATCACCTGAGGTCAAGCATTCAAGACCAGCTGGGCCAACAAGGTGAAACCCCATCTCTACTAAAAATACAAAAATTAACTCGGTGTGGTGGTGCATGCCTGCAATCTCTACTCGGGAGGCTGAGGCATGAGAATTGTTTGAACCTGGGAAGCAGAGGTTGCAATGAGCAGAGATCACGCCACTGTACTCCAGCCTGGGCAGCGGAGCAAAACTCTTTCTCAAGTAATAGTAATAACAGTTTTTAAATTATAAAATCTACAATCTGCAAAGATGATATAAGAATGTTTATATGCCAAATGTGAAAAAATTCATGCACATACTCATTCAACAAGTCTGTATTGAGCATCTAAAACCTGCTCAGCATTATTCATAGAGACATGTCAGTGAACACACCAATTCTCATTAGACAGACAAGTTTCTCACAATCATAGACCTTATGTATTAGTATGAATGACAATAGTCAATAAAAAGAAATACATAATACAACAAAATAAAGCAGGAGAAGAGGCTAGAGAAGAGTACTGAAGACTAGGATGTGATTGTGAAGGAAGGCTTCTGGGAAAATGCACTGTTTAAGCAGAGCTGAACGAAGCTAGAAAGCAACCTGGGGGTCCAAGAAAACACATTACAGAGGGCACAAAGAACAGGACTAAAGACCCTCAGGCAGGGACAAGTTTGAAATGTTCAAAGACCAGTGAGAATGGTGTGGCTAAAACTGATGGAGCAACACAGAGTAGGAGATGCAGTTGGAGGTAGTCAGGGCCATGCAAAGTATTGCAGGAAATTTTTATTTTGTTAATGAAATAACAAAATAAAGATTTTAAGATTTTATTTTTTAAAAATCACTCCAACTGATGTTCTAGATAACTGGCTGAATGGAGGTACACGTGGAAGCTAGGAGGACAAGTTAAGAGGCTTGTTGTAGTAATAAAAAGGAGAGATGATGCCAGCTTGGATCAGGGTGGTAGTAGTGAAAAGATTAAGAAATGACTGGATTCAGGATATAGTTTAAAGATCATAGATTGATGTGAGATATGAGTGAAAGAGAGGAATGAAAGATAATTTTTAAGTTTGTGGCACAGATAATTAGTTAAATGTTAGTGTCCCAGTGATGGGAAAGAGAGCAGCCGATGTGAATAGAAAATTAAGAGTTCTGTTAGAAACGTCCATCAGACAGCTAAGAAGTAATATCGAGTAGAAAGCGGGATATGCAGCCTATAATCAGAGGAGAAGCCAAGCCTGGAGAGGCTACTTTGGAAGTTGTCAATGTATAAACCATTATGAAAGCCTTGGTTGAGAAAATCAGAAAAAGCTTGTCTATGGAGAAGAGCAACAGGCCTAGTCCTGAGCCCTGGGGCTCTTCAACATTTAGACCAGAGAAAGAGGAGAAGAGCCATCAAGGAGACTAAATAGGAAATCTCACAGAGGTAAAAGGAAAATTAGGAGAGTGTAGTGCCCCAGAAGTTAAGTGAAACATTTCAAGGAAGGAGCAATTTATTGTTTTAAAATGTCACTAAAGGCCAGGCATGGTGGTTCACACCTGTAATACCAGTCCTTTGGGAGGCTGAGGTGTGCGTATCACCTGAGGTCAGGAGTTTGAAACCAGCCTGACCAACATGGAGAAACCCTGCCTCTACTAAAAATGCAAAATTAGCCAGGTGTGGTGGTGCATGCCTATAATCCCAGCTACTTGGGAGGCTGAGGCAGGAAAATTGCTTGAACCCGGGAGGTGGAGGTTGCAGTGAGCCGAGATCTTGCCATTGCACTAAAGCCTGGGCAACAAGAGGGAAAGTCCATCTCAATAAATAAATATATACATACATACATACATACATACATACATACATAAAATGCCACTGAGTAGTTAAAGATGGTGCATTAATCTGTTCTCACACTGCAATATAGACACTACCTAAGACTGGGTAATTTATAAGAAAAGGAGGTTTAATTGACTCACATTTCTGCATGGCTGGGGAGGCCTCAGAAAGCTTACAATCATGGTGGAAGGCAAAGGGGAAGTAAGTACCTTCTTCACAAGTTGGCAGGAAAGAGAGAGAGAGAGAAGGGAGCAGTGCCACTATTAAGCCATCAGATCTCGTGAGAGCTCACTTACTACTGTGAGAACAGCGTGGCGGAATCACCCTCCATGATCCAATCACTCCCCACCAGGTCCCTCCCTTGACACATGGGTATTACAATTCCAGATGAGATTTGAGTGGGGACACAGAGCCAAGACACATCAGATGCACACTAAAAACTAATCACTGGGGGTCATTAGGAGTCACTAAGAAGTCAAATTTTGAATCCTAAAGCCAAGTTTGCAGCAATTATATCACTTTATATGGAAAATAAAGAAATTATAAGATAGGAAAATTTGTCAGAATATTATTACTAGTGGTGAAAACAGATATTTCGTCTTATATTTGACATTACTTATCTAGCTTGTTCTTGCTCTATTACACTAAAAAGCTGAACTTTTCATAGTCATAGTCCCAAAATAGTACACTATATGTAGGAATTTATCATAGAAATTATTTCAAATTTAATTGGCCATTGATACTTGTTATGTAACCTCAAACACCCAGGCATTTTATTTTCCAAAGTTATTGTTTACATATTTCCACCTTGTGAACATTGCATAATGATTATTCATATTATTAATAAATGTTGCAACAATAATTAGAGCTACTTCACTGCTTGTAAAATTGTAAGAATCCTAAGGCAGAGTTTCAAGCGTTCTTTGAATGCTTTAGACAAATGCAGCTCTGGAAATGTAATGTCAGAGTATTATCATTTCACTTACTTCAAATAAACTGTAACAATTCAAGTAGTGCCACCAATGTATGTGGTACTTCGCAATAGCATTAGAGAAAGACAATATACCCTTGTTCCTCAAAGCTATTACCGATCTCTCAAAACCATAAACCAAAAAAAAAAAAAAAAAAAAAAGAAAGAAAACTTACTTACAAACTCTGAATGAAGATTTACTGTCTTTACAAGATAAAGATTAAGGTATTCTGATGATGACACTAAGGACATTTAAATTAGACTGATGTGCCATAGTGCTTTTTCAGCACTCCAAATTTCCCTTGACCACTTTGGCCATGTTCTCAAGGGGGGAAATTGAAGAATCTATACTAAGTAATACAGTGCATGATAGCTTTTGCTGCAGAACAGTGTAACAGCTGAGCAGCTTACAACAAGCACCCATTAATTCCTCTTGTTACTCAAAGACTGTGGGACTAGGCTGGGTCCTGCGAACTCAGCTGGGCTCAGCAGACCTCTTGTGTCTTCCCATTCCAAAACCTAGGTTGAAGGAGTAGCCACTATCTGAGACCTGCAGTTCTCATGGTAAAAGGCAGGAGGCAGGAATCCTAAGAAGCACCCAGGTGCCTTGAAGCTAATATTGGATGGGACAGCTGATATACACTCACATCTCATTGGCCAGAGCGTGTGACAAAGAGCAAACAATTGAGAATAATCCAGCCTATCACAATACTATGCTGCAGTGATATCTCCTATCCACCCCCAAGAATTCTTTAGACACAGTGGGAGCTAAAGCTAGACATGACACTTTCCTATATAACTTTCTCTTGTAGAACTGTGTGCAGCCATTTTTAATACTTCCTGAATGCTTTTAGTGCTATTTTGGGGAACCAAGGGCTTCTTTCTCCAAATATCTTTTGCACTAGTATCCATCTTTGGGACTTTAGGGAAGTGTGCGGCCATTCAAATTCAGGTGGGTTGCTGAAGCAATCTAGATGTCCTATGATTGGAGCAAAGATTCAACAGTAGTAATACCCTAGGAACCACTACTTTCAATTTGCAATTATTCATTTTATTTTTTTAAAAAATCCTATATGCAAATTGAAAACAGAAAATTTTCTCAATTTTATTCTTCAAACCACATAATATTCACATTAGAGTAATAAACACTCACCTAATAAGCACTCATATATGAAGTATAAGCCCTTAACATAAAACTGTCATCAAGACTATTTGTTTAAGAGCTGATTTTGAAGAATCACCACACTGTCTTCCACAATGGTTGACACTCCCACCAACAATGTAAAAGCATTCCTATTTCTCCACATCCTCTCCAGCATCTGTTGTTTCCTGACTTTTTAATGATCACCATTCTAACTGATGTGAGATGGTATCGCATTGTGATTTTGATTTACATTTATCTGATGACCAGTGATGATGAGCATTGTTTCATGTGTCTGTTGGCTGCATAAATGTCTTATTTTGAGAAATGTCTGTTCATATCCTTTGTCCACTTTTTGATGGGGTTGTTTTGCTCTCATAAATTTGTTTAAGTTCCTTGTAGATTCTGGATATTAGCCCTTTGTCAGATGGGTAGATTGCAAAAGTTTTCTCCCATTCTGTAGGTTGCCAGTGGTCCCATTACTGGGTATATACCCAAAGGATTATAAATCATGCTATTATAAAGACACATGCACACGTATGTTTATTGCAGCACTATTCACAATCGCAAAGACTTGGAACCAACCCAAATGTTCACCAATGATAGACTGGATTAAGAAAATGTGACACATATACACCATTGAATACTATGCAGCCTTAAAAAAGGATGAGTTCATGTCCTTTGCAGGGACATGGATGAAGCTGGAAACCATCATTCCCAGCAAACTATCTCAAGGACAGAAAACCAAACACCACATGTTCTCTCTCACAGGTAGGAATTGAACAATGAGAACACTTGGAGAGGAAGGGGAACATCACACACCAGGGCCTGTTGTGGGGTCAGGGGTGGGGGAAGAGAGAGCACTGGGAGAAATACCTAATGTAAATGACGGGTAGATGGGTGCAGCAGGCCAGCATAGCGCATGTATACCTATGTAATGAGCCTGCATGTTATGCACATGTAACCTAGAAATTAAAGTATAATTTTTAAAAAAGAGTTGATTTTTCTCTCCTCAAAATGTATTTATTTCCGTAGCATGCAGTATATGCCAGATGCTAAGTGTTTTACACAGATTAACTTATTTAATCTTTATGACAACACTATAAAGTAAGTACTACCATTAGTGGTATGGTTTGGATGTTTGTACCCTCCAAATCTCACGTTGAATTGTAATCCCCAATGTTGGAGGTGGGGCCTGGTGGAAAGTGTTTGGATTGCTCCTGAATGTCTTGGTGCCATCCTCACGGTAATGGATGAGTTCTCACTCTGTTAGTTCGTGTGAGATCTGGCTGTTTAAAAGAGTATGGCATCTCCCCCACTCTCTCTTTCTTCCACTCTTGCCATGTGACACAACTGCACCCACTTTACCTTCTACCATGATTGTAAGTTTCTTGAGGCCCTCACCAGGAGCAGATGCTGGTACCACGCTTCCTGTACAGCCTGCAGAACTGTGACCCAATTAAACCTCTTTTCCATATAAATTACTCAGACTCCAGTATTCCTTTACAACACTGTAAAACAGCCTAACATAATTATCATGCCTATATTATAGAAGAGGCTACTGAGGATCAGAAAGGTGAGTAACTTTTTCAAGACAACTTACCAGATAAGTGGTAGAGGTGACATTCAAATCCAGGCCGTCTGGCTCCAGAGTTCATGCTCACATCCATTATATTATGCTGCCTTGCCCTTCACTCAGAATGTCCTCTATTTTTCAAGACTCGACATTTAATTTCTCCAAGCAAAAGTCTCATTTCCTGTGCTGTTTCAAACTTTAAACCCTTGCATTTTCTCACACTCCTCATTAGAAGGAAACACAGTGGAGTTCATATTTATATCACACTTCACAATTAACCACGCTGAAATTCAAAAATGTTAAAAAAGAACTTGCCTAAAGCCACACACCTAGCAAGTGGCAGCTAGAACTTCTTAAAGACATACATCTGTATTGACCTACATGTGAATTGTGCAGTTATCCTTCCATTGTATCTTAATGCCCTTACTGTGTAAGTCTTCTTTTATCTGAACCAACTGTTCATTTAAATTGATGGTCCAACACACGCTAGGGCCTGTCAGGGCAGGGCGGGGATTACAGGGGAGAGCATTAGGAAAAAGAGCTAATGCATGCTCGGCTTAATACCTAGGTGATGGGTTGATAGGTGCAGCAAACCACCATGGCACACATTTACCTATGTAACAAACCTGCACAGGCACATGTACCCTAGAAGTTGAAATAATAAAATAATAAAATTTAAAAGGCAACAGTTTCCCACAACAGAAAAATAATTGATGGTCCATGTCTATTTTATAACCTAGCATTTGCTCAACTTTTTTCTCTTCCTCTTTCTCTCTGTCAATTTTATAAGGATAATAGTTTAAAACAAATGAAATTCACATATTTCAAGGCCTCATTATAAACAATAGTTTCAAATTTCCCTTTATAAAAAACTCTTATATGAGTAGTTAGAAGAAAGAGTAAAATTTCAATTTTAGAAGGTGACTTACTCCATGGATGGGAGAGCTAGCAAACAATGAAACTGAAAGGAAATAGGCAGCAGAGGGAGATGAAAATAAGGATAAGCAAAAAAATAGCTACATAAGCTGTAAACTATGTCTTTAATTTCTTTAAATCAAGAATTGTTTCTAAGTGGATATGGTTAGTAATTTTATTGGCACATGAAATGATTTGGTAAAGTTACCGAAAATGTATGCATATTCTCTTTTCGGCATTATGCCAGTTTTAATGAAAATCATGTTCTTTGATCAATAATGCCTACCTTTCTGTGTCAGGACAAAGCCTTAAGACCTTGAAACCCAACAACCGTGAGCCAAGCATCTGCTGGACTACTCCACTGATGCATTCCAGTGGCCTATCTTCCTTGGCTAGTATTCAAGGGAACACCACATGACTAGTGAAAAATTGTTTATATTTTTGTTGAAGACTTTTTGTTTCTTTCCTGTGTGGGAGACTTTTTGCTTTCTTAAGAGACCATTATCATATTGTGCTTCTAGGGAAAGCAGGTTAAAAATTTTATTTTAAAAATGTACTCTGAAATGTACTCTAATTGCCACTTACATAAGCAAATAACTAAATACCTGTAATCAGTTCCTATACAATTTGCCTAGGAACATGTTTGCATGCTAACTTGTATGGATAAGGTGAATAGGACAGGAAAATTATTTCTGGTATATTGTTACAATAATTATATGTTAGTGTATACAATGGCATATATCTTTATCATAAACACAATTTTCTAAAAGTATTCAATAAGACCATCTTGTTTACCAGCCTTAGGAATTTCACATGCACTCAAGAAATTCAAAGAAATTATCTCCTATCATACTTGTAATAATCAGTTATGGCTGTCATCCATTGAGTATTTATGATATGCCAAACACAATACTAAGTGCATTCCTCACAACAACCCTATAAGATAGATATATTATCTCCATTTTACATATGAGAAAACTGAGGCTCAGTCTGATTGAGCAAGTAGCCCAGTGTTACAGAAAGTACTATTACCTACATTTAGATCCAGGTCTGTTTGACTTCAAAGTCCATGCTATTAATCACTGTGCTACAGAGACTGTGCTCCTGAAACTAAGCCTGGGCTCTGGGAACAGGAGCTATCTCTGTTTAATTGTCTTTTGCAATAAAAATACAAACATATTTCTGTTAAATTTACCAATATTTTTTATTTTCACAAACACCACTAGTACAATTCTCCAAAATCAAATGAGATTTAATGCAGAACAGGAATACAGATTAGATGTCTGGTATGCTGTCTCCCATAAAATATCCATGAAGATAAAAAAGAGACAAAAACTGACAACAGCAAAGAAAAAGAAAAAAAATGTACCAAAATTTCCAGGCAATTTCCTCTAAATGCATTGTCAGTGAGGACAGATTGAAAAGCAAATTACTGGGCTCTATACCATATCATCTGGCTCACAACAAAAAGATATTCACACACACACACACACGCACCAAAAAAAGTCTCTGACTCACTTCTCCTTTGCACACCTAATGACAGAATTGTGTCTGAAACCTTAAAAAAATTGTTATTTTCAGAAGTAGTCAGAGTCCTGTCCTCTCTTTATATCGCTTCTATCAAGTCTTTTCTTTTTTTATTTTTCTATTCCACCAGTACAGAGTAGAGATGAGTACTAAATTAGTATCCTAGGATGTTTTGTATTTGAAAAAAATTAAATTAGACACAGGAGAGCTGGGAGTGCTGAAATGGGTATACTCTTTCATGTACGACACTGTTCAAAGAACTTCAATTGGCTCCCTACCACAACTGAAAGCACAAGATTCCATTTAGTACTGGCACAGTCACATTTGATGAATGCCAACAGAATAAAAGTAAAAGGCTACGTCCTGGCTTTCGGGTTTAGATGTGAAAGAGAAAAGTTGCCTGAGCCCAAAAGAACAGAAAAAGGGAACTAAGGAGACCACACTTTACAGAAAAATGCAATCCTAAATAGTTCTTCCCCAGTCAGGCAGTGCATCCAGGAAATAAACAACGGAACCTACTAATATATGAGAAGGAAAACATTGGCAAGGGGATGGTTAGAGAAGGAGAGAGTTCCTTAAAGACTAAGAGGGAGTTCATGGCTCTTAAAATTCTTTTCTTCAAAATTATATAAGAATTTTCCAAGACTCTGTTTCCTAACAAAGACCTGGGAGCCTCTAAAAAGCAGGAGCAGGCATCCCTGTGAAAGAAAAAGGCTGAATTAAATACAGAGATATGAAGAATATTGGCTGAAATAAGAAAATAATACAATAGTATAATGAAAATCTTCTTTTGGTACAGTAAAAGTCAGAATGGATACTGCAGAGAATTAAGAAAATTATGCAGAATAACAAATTCGAAAAACTTATGTAAAACATAGAGGGAAAATGCAGAGACAACATCACAAAGAACAAAACAGACACAGAGAGAGAAAGTGCACCCACTCTAAGACTTCAAGGTGTCTGCGAAGCACAAATGTGAATACTCCGAATGAAATACATTTAAGTGATACTTCTCAATGATACTACTCTGAACAGAAGTATTAGGCTGGTGCAAAAGTAATTGCAGTTTTTGTTGTTACTTTTAATAGCAAAAACCGCAATTACTTTTGCACCAAGTTAATATTAAGACATTACCAAAAGTACGGCAGAAATGAAGAAAAGTATGGTTCTTACAGAGCCTGAAACAGTTTGTCATGTTCAGGTTCAATTATTATTTGGATGAGAAGCAATATAAAGACATTTAAGATATATTCTCTCTGTTAACAGACTCCTACTCAAATATGCCTTATGAAAGGATACTTAGGCATCAGGCAGAACCACCAAGCTGGGGAAGGTCATGGAAACAGCCAGGCCTCAGGTATAACTGCAGGCCAAATTAAGTCCAGATGAAGTTAGAAACTTTCTCCATCCTCCTTGTTGCATCTCAGCATTTCGCATCATTTTTCTCACAGAGTACAGAATAACTTTCTTCACACAGCAAAAAAATTTAGCTGCCGAAAGTCTCAAGAAAGAGTTTGAGCTCCATCATCACTAGTCATTAGAGAAATGCAAATAAAAACCACAATGAGATACCATCTCAGGCCAGTTAGAATGGCAATCATTAAAAAGTCAGGAAACAACAGATGCCGGAGAGGATGTTGAGAAATAGGCACCCTTTTACACTGCTGATGGGTGTGTAAATTAGTTCAGTCGTAGAAGACAGTGTGGCAATTCCTCAAGGATCTAGAACCAGAAAAACCATTTGACCCAGCAATCCCATTACTGGGTATATACCCAAAGGATTATAAATCATTCTACTATAAAGACATATGCACATGTATGTTTATTGCAGCACTGTTCACAATAGCAAAGACTTTTAACCAACCCAAATGCCCATCAAGGATAAACTGGATAAAGAAAATGTGGCACATATACCCCATGGAATACTATGTAGCCATAAAAATGGATGAGTTCATGCCCTTTGCAGGGACATGGATGAAGCTGGAAACCATCATTCTCAGCAAACTAACACAGAAACAGAAAACCAAACACCGCATATTCTCACTTATAAGTGGGAGTTGAACAATGAGAATAAATGGACACAAGGAGGGGAGCACCACACACCAGGGCCTGTCAGGGGATGGGGGGGCAAGGGGAGGGAGACCATTAGGACAAATACCTAATGCATGCGGGGCTTAAAACCTAGATGATGGGTTGATAGGTAGAGCAAACCACCATGGCACATGTATACCTATGTAACAAATCTGCACATTCTACATATGTATCCCAGAACTTAAAGTAAAATTTATAAACAAAGAAGAAAGAAAGAAAAGAAAGAAGGAAGGGAGGGAGGAAGAGAGAGAAAGAAAGAAAGAAAGAAAGAAAGAAAGAAAGAAAGAAAGAAAGAAAGAAAGAAAGAGAAAGAAAAAGAAAAGAAAGAAAGAGAAAGAGAGAAAGAGAGAGAGAGGGAGGGAGGGAGGAAGGGAGGAAGGAAGGAAGGAAGGAAGGAAGGAAAGAAGGAGAGAGAGAAAGAAAGGAAGGAAGGGAAAGAAAGAAAGAAAAGAGAAGAAAGAAAGAAAGAAAAAATCAAGCAAGCAAGCAAGGAAGGAAGGAAGGAAGGAAGGAGAGAGAGAGAGAGAAAGAAAGAAAGAAAAAGAAAGAAAGAAAGGAAGAAAGAAAGAAAGGAAGAAAGAAAGAAAGAAAGAAAGAAAGAAAGAAAGAAAGAAAGAAAGAAAGAAAGAAAGAAAGAAAGAAAGAAAGAAGGAAAGAAAGAAAGAATTTGAGCTCAAGGGCAAGATCAAAAGTCATGGAGATGGACTCAGATTCAGTCAGTTGTTACCCAACCTGCCACCAATAATTATTCAGAGATAACTACATACAGCAGCTCCCAAGCAAGTATCTGAATGACAGGTTGTAGAGTTAATTCCCAGAAAAGGGATTAGAATCCCAGAAAAGGTGGTTGGAGGATGGCATCCAGACCAAACAATGGATGTTTCCTGAAGAATTTAAGATACCTCTGCTAGCTTATAGCAATGATTCTAAATATGAAAGAACAACGCAAAGCAGAAGTAGAAGAGCTGAGATAAAGCTGAGGAAAATAATTTAGAATAAAAAATTTTTCAGAAATAAAGTCTAATAAGGATTATAGGAATGAATGTATACAGCAGCAAATGTATTAAAAGTAATAGAGGATGAAAGCAGGAAAAAAAAAAAAATCAAAAGACACAACAAAAGAAATAAAAAGGATTGGCCGGGCGCGGTGGCTCAAGCCTGTAATCCCAGCACTTTGAGAGGCCGAGACGGGCGGATCACGAGGTCAGGAGATCGAGACCATCCTGGCTAACACGGTGAAACCCCGTCTCTACTTTAAAAAAAATACAAAAAACTAGCCGGGCGAGGTGGCAAGCGCCTATAGTCCCAGCTACTCGGGAGGCTGAGGGAGCAGAATGGCGTAAACCAGGCAAAGGGAGCTTGCAGTGAGCTGAGATCCGGTCGCTGGCACTCTAGCCTGGGCGACAGAGCAAGACTCTGTCTCAAAAAATAAAAAATAAAATAAATAAAAAGTAAAATAAAAAGGATTTAAGAGAAAGGGACAAATATTGAGAATAGAACAAAAAAATCATATATGGATAATTGGATTCTCTAGGGGGAAAAAACGATGAGACAAAATAATACGAAAGATTGTAATTCAAGAACATATCCCAGGAATAAAGAAGATTTGAAACTATTTTGAAAGCACATACCATGTACTTGAGAATATCAACCCAAAACAATGAACCTCAAGACATATTTTAATAAAATTACAAGACATTTAAAAAGAAAGGAAGGCCGGGCGCGGTGGCTCAAGCCTGTAATCCCAGCACTTTGGGAGGCCGAGACGGGCGGATCACGAGGTCAGGAGATGGAGACCATCCTGGCGAACACCGTGAAACCCCGTCTCTACTAAAAAATACAAAAAACTAGCCGGGCGAGGTGGCGGGCGCCTGTAGTCCCAGCTACTCGGGAGGCTGAGGCAGGAGAATGGCGTAAACCTGGGAGGCGGAGCTTGCAGTGAGCTGAGATCCGGCCACTGCACTCCAGCCCGGGCTACAGAGCGAGACTCCGTCTCAAAAAAAAAAAAATAAATAAAATAAAAAAAAAAATAAAAAAAAAAAATAAAAAGAAAGGAAAAGAAACAATTTTTTTGGCATCTGGACAAAATGAGCAAGTGATTTATAAGCTAAAAGAAAATTCTTTTTTTTTTTCAAAAGCAACACTTTTGCCAGAAAAAAAAAAAAATGTTGTAACATATTTAAGATAAATCAAGAAATGAAAATGTGAGGTAAAGATTTTATATCCAGAAAAATGGACTTTCAAGTATAAATGATACAGATAAACTATTATCAACATTCCAGAACTCAGGGAATATTGTTCTCATGCATCCTTCCCAAGAAATCTACTAGAGAACAGGCCTCAAAAGACTAAGATGACTAAAGAAACATCAACATAAGAACTGGTGGGGATGATTATACAAAACTATTTGTATAGCTAAGACAAAAATGAAGGCAAAAAGGAAGAGAATATTGAACATAATGATCATATGTTTAGAAAATGTAGATATACTATAACTCCAAAAAGAATGTAAAATGGGAAAAACCTTAAAAAATTGACAGTTCTTAGTAATTATATTGCTATGGTAATATTATTGTTATTGAGACCGCCATATGAAACAAAATTAGTGACATTCAAATTCTATTATTCTATGTGTTTTCAAGAATTGAGGATTTTAGTGTGGAAGAAAGGAGATATATAAACTGAGAGACTAAGTAAAAAATTCTATAGCTCTAAATGTTATTGAATTGCTAAGGTATTATTATAGTATGTGTGTTTGTGTGCATATGTGGTGTTTGTGTGTTTGTGTGTGTATCTCTGTCCTCTAAGAGATCTAGAAGCAATGACTGAACCAGTAGCAATGAGCACATCTTGTACTTGTGCTCAAGTAAATACCATTTACAACTAAAAGAAGCCAAAGCTTTTTTGAGCAATAGCTGATTCCAGGTATGGGATGGGACAGGCACAATATAAACCTACAAAACTTTGTTATGCTAAATAGCTATCAGAAGGAGCCCTGATTAGAGGAGAGAAAATAATGAAGATATCTCTTGTCTGATCTTAGGTTTCTTCTATTATTTTTTTCCCTGAACAAAACATGTCTAGCTTCCATCAATATCTTGGCTAGATCTATTCTAGTTCTTCCTGTCACTTTACTTCCTGAGTTTTGCTCATTTTGGCATTTGATAATTTTCTGATATTGAATAACTAAATGTCTAAATTAGTTTTAATATTTACAAGGTTATCCCTAATGTGAGTTTCTTTATAAGCTGCCATACAAGGTTTAGGTCACTTTTTTGTCATAGAAAATTACCAATTTATAATAACTTCTATTCATCTCCCAAGGTGATTAGAGCCTGTTCATCTTAGCCTCATCTGAGAAACCCAGTTCACACTTATTCACCTTACCTTTAAGAATTAATTACTAGATTTCCAGCTTCAACTTATGATGTAGAAAGCTGAAAAGGGCATTAATTCCAAATTCCATCAAAAAAATTATTAGATATCTGCAAAATCACAACTTTTCTTGAACTTACCAAAGAACTGAGATCCTCACTGTGGCCACCAAATAACCTGCAGTTTAAGTAAGACACCTGATTCCAAGGACAAATGGAAAACCAGCACATGTTTTCTGTGGCACAGCACAATCAGGGAGTGGCGGGGGGAAGGTCACTATTAAGGACAATAAGAATTCAGCTAGTTTTGTTTTTGTTTTTGTTTTTAGACCCGTTCCTTTCTTGTTGCCCAGGCTGGAGTGCAGTGGCACGATCTCAGCTGACTGCAACTTCCACCTCCCAGGTTCAGGCAATTCTCCTGCCTCAGACTCCTGAGTAGCTGGGATTACAGGCACTTGCCACCACGCCCAGCTAATTTTGGTATTTTTAATAGAGATGGGGTTTTACCTTATTGGCCCAGGCTGGTCTCGAACTCCGGTTATCAGCTCCCCTTGGCCTCCCAAAGTGCTGGGATTACAGGTGTAGAGCCACCACACCTGGCTCAGCTAGATTTTTGAATTAACTACTTAGGCCAAGTGTAGGCTAGCATAAAACTGTTATAACCTGGAAGCTACAGGGATGTGTGGGATTACAGGCTCTTCGTATGAACCTAACGCGGTGCCCACAAGACAGATTGGGAGCATATTGAGAGACCTGAGAAATTCACTCTTAGATTCATGCCGGGAGAGAGAAAAGAGGGTGCTAGAAAGACACAAAAGCTAGCTTGGGTCCTCCTCCCCTCTCTTCCCTATGGGAGCAAAAGCCTTGAAGCACTAGGACAAAGATAATAAATCTTATCACCTCTAAGGCACAAGTCAATACCCATTACAGCTGGGGGTAGAGAGCACTATCACCACCACCAGTGAAAAAACGATCAATCTCTGGTAAAGGTGCAAGCATTCAATTAAATATCTCCAAAAGTAGGCAAAGGAGTAACATTCTTAAGAAGACCAAGGGACCAATGCCTGCCTATGACTAAGCTTAAACAAAAACAACTGAGAATGGCCCCTGCCTACCACCACCAGATTAACATGCGTTAAAAAACAGCAGTTCACAACTGAGGTGATTCAAAATAATAGAGAGATACTTTCTCTGAGGTACAAGCACAAAGGGATGATTTAAACTCAGGATGAAGCAGGTATCAAGAAAAAAGAAACCCTGGCAAACTAGCCTCCACCCTAAACTCGAAGTAATACTAAAGAAATTTGAAGCCAATAGTGCACTGAAAGTAACTAAAGCAACAACAAAATCCCAAATCAAGTCAACTTCTAACTAGATTAATGCAACTTGCCACACATGAAAGCCTAGTGAAAAATGTGGTATTCCCATTCCCAAGCATATGTACTATTTATTTTAGACTGTACTCTTTTATATAAGACGTTTGGTTTTCAACCAAAAAATGACAAGATACGCAAAGAAGCAAAGGAAAATGATTCATTATCAAGAAATAATGCAGGACCAAATTTAGCTATGACACATTGGTATAGAAAGTACCAGGCAGGAAATCTAAAATAACGTTATTACATCAAAGTCTCTAACAAAAGACATCAATAACATATATGATCAGATGGACAAATTCAGCAGATATATAGACATCATATGAAAGAGTCAAATAGAAATGCTAGAAATAAAAAATACTTCAACAGAGATAATGAGTATCTTGGATTGACTCATCCATAAATGCAATACAGCTGACAAAAAATAGCAAGCTTAAAAGCATGTCAATAAAAATTACTCAAACCAAAACCCAAACAGGAAAAAAAAATAGAATTTAGAAAACACAGAATCCAAAAGCTGGGGGAAAATATCAAACATTAAAACAATTGGGTAATTGAACCCTGGAAAAAGAAGAGAGAACAGGGCAGAAGAAATATTTGCAGATATAATGACAAAAACTTTTTCAAAGTTAATAAAAGATTTCTAAAATCACATACTCAAGAAGCTCAGAAAACATTAAGATAAACCAAAAGAACAACAAACAAAAAAGCCAAAACACTAGACACATCATGTTCAATCTTTTTCCTATATACATGCACTTACTATGTACTCATAAAAATTAAAAATAAAAAATACAAATATTTTAAAACCTCTGAAAAACAAAAATAAAGAGAAAATCCTGAGGACAGTTAGTGTAAAAAAGTTACTGTACATACAGAACAAAGATTAGAATAACAGCAGACATTGGAAATCAAGCAAGGCTGAAGAAAATGAAATGACACTTTAAAAGTACTGAAAGGAATGAAATACTGTCACCATAAAATTCTGTATGCAGTGAAAATATATTTCAAGAGTGAAAGTTAACTTATTTTAAATTACTGACTGGTACTTGATTTTCCCCATGGACTTTTTACTTATAAACCATCACTTTGACCAAAAATAGCTTACGCCATAAATTCAGGCTAAAGGAAATGTTCTCAGTGGGAAAAATTGTGATTCCTTTCTTCTAATCATTGCAGTAGCATGGGGTTCATCCTCTACCAATACTTTTTCGTATGTGTGAAGGTCAGAGGAGAAGACTGTTAAAAAATTTTTAAAATAATTATGAAAATAAGCCATGTATGACTGAGACCTTAAAGCAAATTACCACACCTTTTCTATTTAATGGCCTAAAGGATAATGTGCTTAGCCAGACATCAGTATCTATCACGTACTCATCTGAAGGTCGATTTGTAAATTGAGTCCCCTACTAGACTCAGTTATGCAATTCAATCTCTGCCATTCATCTATTTTGAGACAGGACTTAAATTCCCCTAACCCTGCCTGATATCCTCTGCTAACCAAGTGTGATGGTTAATTTTATGTGTCAACTTAACTGATCCATGAGTTACTCAGGTATTTGCTCAAACATTATTCTGGGTGTTGCTGTGAATGTGTTTTTTAGATGACATTAACATTTTAATCAGTAGACCAAGTAAAGCAGATTGTTCTTTCTAATATGGGTGGGACACATTTAAGCAAGTAAAGGCCTGTCTAGAATGGAAGGCTAACCCTGCCTCCCTCAAGCAAGACAGAATTTTCCTGACTGATGGCCTTCAAAATCAGATGTCAGCTCTTCCTGGTTCTATAGCAGCCTTGGCCTTCAGACTCAAACTGGAATATCAGCTCTGCAGACTTTGGACTTCTCAGCCTTAATAATCATGTGAGCATATTCCTTATAATAAATATTTGAATATCCATATAGGATAGTCCTGTTTTCTGGAAAATTCTGACTAATATACCTGGAAACTTGACTGAACCAGTTCCTGAATAAACGTTTGAAGAAGCATTCCTCCAGTTAACAGTATTTTTCATCTACACCAAAAATAACACAGTTCTTTTTAATGACATCTTAATCATAAACTGTTTTAAAATAAGATAATAAATATAAAAAAGGATCATTCATAATTAAAATCTTTCATTTTAAGTGATTTGGAACTAATTAATGTAACACAAAAAATGACTTATTTATAATGGGAAAAATCACAAAATATCAACTTTACTAATGAAGTAATACTTCATTAGTAATACTTTTGTAAAATTGCTGCTGCTGCTGCTGCTGATGATGATGATGATGGTGGTGAGATAAAGATTGTGATGGTGATAATGTAGTTGACTAAAAACTCCATGGCATTTTTTTCTTGAGGTATTTTTTTATTAGTATCTTAAAAAGTACTGACAAGTTCAGGAATTAAACGACCAAATTCTCTGATTTAACAATGATCCCATTACTAGCTTCATACCAAGTAGTCTTACATGGAAAATTACTTATTCTGTAAAACGTTGGTCAGTGAACTTAACTTGAACTCTCACTTAAGTGTGAGGATTAGTTAGGAGATTTACTTTGACAAATTTGTGAAATTGGCTAGGTAATTTTTAATGGTATTATTTTAATATTTCATGGCAACATTCTCAGCCTTAGATTTTCACCAGTGTGGAAGTACAATTTTCCACCGAAAAGAAGAAACAGTGTCTGATTTGTGACTATGTTTCCTGTTTCTTGTTTATGTGGAACTTTTATTCTGTAATAATGGATCAGAATATAAATCTGCATAATTAACTTTTGCTTTGTTTTTAAAGAGAAAATTGATATGAATCTATGAACAAGTTGAGAAGTATCTCAGTCATTTTCACAATACTCACAGAAAGTTTAATGAGATTCTAACTATGAAAGCAGGACTAATAGTAAACGTAATTACGTCTATTAGTTACACCAATTATCCTTCCCCACCTTCATATGAAAACATAAAAATGGTGATGTTACTTATTTAAAAGTTGAATTTAGTCACCAAATTTTTATTTAACAACAATATCAAGAAAAAATTATTGTAAGCTTCAAAACATGTAGTATGGTTTATATGGATAACTACTCATTAAGTCTGGAGAAAAAAAAAGTCTGGAAAAAAGTGAGCCGTTCCTATTCTAACCACCCACTTTTGTTTCTTTCCACTAGATTTTATTTCATATAGCTAGAGAAGTTATTTCTTCATTCCATCTGAAATAACGTAGCCTTACTTTCTAAAATGTGGCGATTGTGCCACTTTAAGAAATTATCTCATTGATCTTAATCTTCCTCCATTTTTTAAGATTGATCTTAGTATAAAGTTACTTTCTCAATTTCATTTTAAGACTGAGATCTTAGCAAATCATATTTATCTAGAAGTGCCAAGCAGGAAGAATTAAAGAAAGACATTTTAGAGTCTTGTGTTTATTCAAGAACAACATCACCTGAGGTTTTCTGACAGTTGTGTCTAAATATCCATAAAAGTGCTGGAGAATGGAATAATTATCAGTCAGTTGGCTATTATGTCTGCACAATATCAAACAATTAGTCTGTTTTTTAATTTATCATTCACTTCTTTCCTTTTGCTAAAAGTTGAATCCACAGTTAAGATTCAAACTTTTCTGGGCAAGTTTGAAAATATAATAGTTGAGAAAGTAGCCAGGACTCTATACCCATGTGTGACTAAGGCACTTCTTAAAGGTTGTATGCTTAGCTTAAAGGCAAAGAGTATCAGTTAACTTGGCTCAACAACAAAACCTCAGTGATGACAGGAGACCTAAAAATTTAAGTATGGCCAAAAGTCTGTCACCTAGAATATAAGATCTATGAGAAAGGGAAGTTTTGCTCCCTGTGGCACTCCCATCATGTAGAAGAATGCCTGGCACAATAGTAGGTGCTCAAAAAATATGAATATTGTTAGCTAGGTGTGGTGGTGCACACCTGTAGTCCTAGCTACTTGGAAGGCAGAGGCAGGAGGATTACTTGAGCCCAAGAGTTTGAGGTTTCAGTGAGCTATAATTGTGCCATTTCACTCCAGCCTGGAAAACAGAGCAAGACCCTGTCTCTAACACACACACACACACACACACACACACATGAATATTGAATGAATGAATACATGTCCTTAGTCCAACTTCTCATAGAATTATATTTGAATCAGGGTGCCTTGACTGTGGGAATCTGTAAATGCAGGGACAAAGAAGGGAAGGATTGTGAGGGGAAATACAGAATTATTTTTTCATTTTAAGAAAAAACCATAAATGTGGCAAAAGGCAGGAGTGTACTGGTATCCTTCTCTAATCAATGCTGGGGTGCATCACCTAGATTTCCCCATTCAGGAGGGACGTATTGATTCCCCCAACTGCGGATAATATTGTCTGCTGATGGTTCCTTCAGATGAATTGGAGAATTCCAGTTGGCAATTCTTTCAGTCAAAAGGAGCAGTCTCATCCAAAATTATGTTTCCCGCCAGAGAAGCCCACATCCAATGACTGATCAAGACCAGTGTACAAAGCCTGGTTCCCTTGCTTGAATACAGAACATATCTGAATGACCATCCCAGCTTCAGGGATGCCCATAGGATTGGCTGAGGTCTCTGTCAGTCCTGCTTCCTTCACACCAGTACAAGCGTGGTTACTGAGAGCACTGCCTGTTAAACCTTTGCATGTAGTTCCATATCGGAGTCTGTCTCCAAGGAACTCAGCCTAAGACAACTTCTAATAGGGTAAAAAATAAAAAGGAAGAGGCATTGATGCCCCTCTACAGGACACATGCTGCTGATGGCAAAAATCAAAATTCAAAAAGAAGAGATCATGCTGGAATAGGATGAAACAAATAAAATACATTTTAATAGTGGTGTGTATTAATTTGTTCTTACATTGCTATAAAGAACTACCAGAGAGTGGGTAATTTATAAAGAAAAGAGGTTCAATCAACTCATGGTTCTGCAGGCTATACAGGCTTCTGCTTCTGGGAGGCCTCAGGAAACTTAAAATCATGGTGGAAGACAAATGAGAACTGGGCACATATTCACATGACCAGCAGGAGAGCAAGAGAAGGAGAACTAAGAGGGGAAGTGCTATGCACTTTTAAACAACCAGATCTTGTGAGAACTCACTCATTATCATGAGAACAGCAAGGGGGAAGTCCGTCCCCATGATCCAATCACCTCCCATCAGGCCCCACCTCCAACACTAGGGATTACAACTCAACATGAGATTTGGGTAAGGACACAGAGCCAAACCATTCCAAGATAATACTTTTCAATTAACCTCAGAAAAGAGGGATAGAGGAGATTTATTGAATGCACCATGAAAAAGACTTAGGATTTTTATTGAGTGAAAGTTTAGATTGAGCCTATAGTGAGATGTGGCTACAAGAAACTCCAATGGAAACTTAGTTTCCATTAATAGAGGTACAGAGCCCAGGACAAGAACAAGTCCCTTAGTGTTCTTAAATGGCCACCCTCGATCAGAAGTATTTTGTTCAGTCCAACATTTTAAAAGGTCCATTGACTAATGCCTCCGGAAGCCAGGAGAAAAAAATGTCTATAAAACAGATCATATAAAGAATAGGTGAAGAGACTAGCGATATTTAATTACATAAATCAAATTTAAAATGACTGGGGACAGGGTAAAAATGGAGTGAAGCGCACAGAGATGCAACCTGGCTGTCTAAATATTTGAAGAGTTGTCATTTAAAAGAAGCATACAATGTATTATATATCACAATTAATTGTAGGAAATGTGCTAGTACTTTGTATCAGAAGGCAGAACTAGAAGCGGTGGATAAAAATGCACATTGGCAGATTTGATCTCCATATTATGAGGAAACTTTTAATGATTCGAATTGCTCAAATGTGGAATAAGATTGACAGGTCGAGTTTTCTTTCCATTAAGCCACCATTGAGCCCCGTCTTACAACTCCAGCATTCAAATACTTTCTAAGCTGGTATCGTGTTCTCAGGCCTGCAATTGGCCCGCTGTGTGTAGGGGACAGGAGAGATGAGGATGTGAGCCTGCAGTCAGCTCCTCTGCCTGTGTCCTTTGCTCTGGGCACCTTTGCTGAAAGTTACTATTTTTCTTGGATCCTAAAAGTGCCAAAGTGCCACTTGATTTCTGTTCAGTATTCCGTCTTCCTATTTAAAAAAAATTAAAATTTAAATTTAAAAAATGTATCTTTTTAAATTTGTTTCTGAATTCTAAATAATTTTTAACATTCATCTAGGGTCTCCTTAAAATCCAAAACCTTTAGAAAACACAGGAAGAATTCAAGTACTGTAGTCCTCCCTTTTCCGCAGTTTCACTTTCCCTGCCTTTAGTTACCTCCTGTCAATTGCAGTCTAAAAATATTAAATGGAAAATTCCAGAAATAAGCAATTTGTCATGTTATTTTTTTCTTTGATTTATTATTTCACTTAAGGCCAGCTCTAAATTTCATTAGTTTTAAATTGTGTGTCATTCTGAGTAGCATGGTGAAATCTCGTGCCCTCCTGTTCCAGCGGGGAATATGAATAATTTCTTTGTCCAGCAAATCCACACTGTAGACACAACCCGCTCGTTAGTAGCTGGCTGGGCCATTAAACTGACTGTCACAGTATGGAAATGCTTGTGTTCCAGTAGCCCTTATTTTACTTAATAATGGCTCCAAAGCTCAAGATTAGTGATGCCGGCAATTTAGATATGCCAAAGAGAAGCTGTAAAGTGCTTCCTTTAAGTGAAAAGGTGAAAGAAGTTACTGACTTAAGGAAAGAAATTATACACTGAAGCTACTAAGATCTTTGGCAACAACAAATCTCCTATCTGTGAAATTGTGAATAAGGAAAGAAATTTATGCTAGTTTTGTTGTTGCACCTCAAACTGCAAAAGTTATGGCTTGATAAGTGCTTAGCTCTAATGAAAAAGGCATTAAATTTGTAGGTGAAAGACAGGAACAGAAATGGATTCCAACTGACAGCAATAGGACTCGGTCCTAGCCATGGTGTCGGGCATCCCCTGGTGGTCTTAGAACATATCCCCGTAGATAAGAAGAAACAACTATAATTCCATACGGTTCTACTTAAATGTATTACTTCCTGTAATGCCAGATGTTTATGAAATCTGCACTAATAAAACACACTAATTTGCTCCACAGCACATTAAGCAAAGGGATTCTCTATGAATTACCATTAACAGTTACCACTCTCTTTTCCATTCCTTCTGGGAACCTACTATCTATCCCCATGCCATATATACAGCTGTGGAGTCTCATACTTTTCTGTGTGTACAAAAACAAACAAACCAAAACAAACAAACAACAAAAACTCTTGGTTATAGACTTTTGTACTTTTTGAAGTATGTATAGAGTAAATCATGTTTTCTAGGCAAAACTGTATCACAAGAGGGATCAGACATACAATGAAAGGAGATACCAAAACGTTCATTATCCCTGGGCCTCTTTTTCCCTTGAAAATTGTAGTATGAAAACATTCTATGGCCGGGTGTGTTGGCTGACGCCTGTAATCCTAGCACTTTGGGAGGCTGAAGTGCCAGGATTACTTGAGCCCAGGAGTTAGAGACCAGCCTGAGCAACATAGTGAGACTCCTATCTCTTAAAACAAAAAAATAACAAACATTCTATCATTCAAAAGTAGCCTCTCGAAAACAGCCTTTAAACTGCTCAGGGTGTTTAAAATGGGCTTTGGGTCCCAGTACACGAATTAGAACTCCCTTCCCTTGGTGCCTCCAGGGCACTAGCCCTCACCCTCATGCCATGCCAGCAGATGGCAAGGACACATGCATGGTGGGAGGGAGTGGGTGAATGCCCTGTAGAATGCATCTACAGGGCAAAGTGAATGAGAGAATTGGCCATCCCATCCATTTGGTCTCTGTAAACAGCAAAACCAGATTATTTGTTTAATTTTGTATATGTACAGAAGTGCAGAGTATCTTTGTAAAAACAGATTTATGCGAGAAATAAATCTGCAAAATGGCCCAGGATATTCCAGTCATCATATCCAATTGAAGATACATGAAGGAGGAAAGAGATGGACAGAGAAAATGGGCAGCGCTACTTTACAAACAGGCAAGTTTTCAAAATCTTTTCAGAAATCAGAATGTTTCTCATAAAAATAACCTTATAAAACGTATGTTGGTTTCTAGGCAAATCCACAAAAGGCTTTTTAAACTCACTTTGGACCTGGATGTGGTACTAGCATATCACAAAACTAAAAGAAAAAAAAAACTAGCATGCTTTAAACATTTAATATTTTCCAGTTATCTCATTTAATCTTTACCACAATAAATAAATTATACCTAATAAATTAGATGTAATTTATCATCATCATCTCTAATATATAGTTGGGAAAACTGAAGTTCAAGCTCAAGTTGTTAATTGTTGGTGAAACGACTCATGACAGGCCTACTGACTTCAAAATAATCTCATCATTTGAACCACTACAGAGTACTCCCTCTAACTTCCCCACTGTAGTCATGTTTCTGAGACAGTGTATCCTGAGCTCCAACTGGAGATATCAACACCCCATCACCTTGGCAGCCCTAAAGCTGAATGTGGATCCTACCTGTGCCCAGCTAGTCCCCTCTTAAGCAATTAGAGGAGATATTTCCCTGTTCTGAGCCAATTTGTTGTAGGGAAAATGCCGAAACATTGTCAGAAAAGTTAGCAGGAAAAAGACAAACAGGAAAGAGGGATCTCAGACCCTTGAGAGGGAATTCTCCATTGTAGGGAAAATGCTAAAACATTGTCAGAAAAGTTAGCAGGAAAAAGGCAAACAGGAGAGAGGGAATCTCAGGCCCCTGAGAGGGAACTCCCAGTCTGAGATGCTGCCAAGAGATAAGCCCCTGTTGCAGCAAGAAGTTGTCCCAAGTGCTCATTCAAAAGGAAATATAAAATGGGTGGGTGAAGTTAAATCAGGAACTGCTTGTGTGTTGAATACAATTTAAGCCCGCTGAATGGTTCCCGTTAGACTTGCCCCTGACTTCATGAAGACTACACTCCGTATTGTAGTTAGTAAAAGAGTTTGGAGACTTGGGTGTTACACTGAGCTCTGACACTAAGTATGGCTGTCTTAGTCCTAGAGCTGCTATAACAAAATACCATAGACCAAGTGACTTATAAACAACAGAAATTTATTTCTCACAGTTCTGGAAGCTGGAAGATCGAGATCAAGGCATCAGAAGATTCAGTGCCTGGTAAGGGCCTACTGCCTCACAGACAACCCTTTTCTGGCTTCTCACAGCATGGAAGTGGGTAGCTAGAGTTCTGGGGTCTCTTCTATAAGGATTCTAACCTCATGACCTAATGACCTCTCCAATGCCCCTCCTTCAGATACCATCACCTTATGGGTTACAATTTCAACATATGAATTTGAGGGGGACACAAACATTTAGACCACAGCATGCAGTGTTAGTCAGATCTCTTCCCTGAATCTCCATTTGTTTAATATTTAAATTTGAGGAAGTTTCACAAAAGCACAAACACAAACACAGGACTATGATCTCTAAGACCTATGCTAAAAGACTGAATTCTAATCATCTTCCTAAATAGCACTGCTACAGCCCAGGAAACATAAATTACAAGCACAGGATGAACTAGAAAAATTAAGAGTGAAGAAGGAGGAGAAAGGTCTTTTTTCTCAGTTATTAAAGAAAACATTACCCAGTGACGCTTGTGAAAGCACAGTAAGGCAGACTTTATTCAGGACCATCGCAATAAGCATAGGGACCCTGCTACGGGATTCTGTAGTGAAGGAGAGAGATTGGGCTGAACTCTAAATACAGCATGGGCAAGTGGAAATTTATAGTCAAGAAGGTCAAGAAGCAGGGTTGGGGTCAGTGGATGGAAAATTACTAAGAGGAAGCTTTAGTAGTAAGGAGGATTCTTACTAAACTGACCTTACAACATCCTTGCTGAAGACAAGCCTGGGTGATCAAACATCAACTGGGATTGGCAGAAGAGAGGCACCCAATCAGATGTCAAGAGTGATCACAGCTGGGCATGGTGGCTCATACCTGCAATCCCAGCACTTTGGGAAACTGAGGTGGGAGGATCGCTTGAGCCCAGGAGTTTGAGACCAGCCTGGGCAACATAGTGAGACCCCCTTATTCCCCTTATTTCTACAAAAAGAATAACAATAATAATAATTAAATTATAATTAAAAATAGAAATATTATCCCCGTGTGATCACACCACTGCACTCTGACCTGGATGACAGAGTAAGACCCTGGTTTAAAAACAAAACAGAACAAAAAAGAGAGTGATCAGATATTGAGGATGGAAACTTCATGCTAAATTCTGACTTTACAAAACCACACAGATGGGTCTAGAAGCCTGACTAAAGTTTAGTTGAGAAAAGAATCTTTGTCATAGTCAGGCTGGTATCAATCAATCCTACAGTAATCTGGGGGTTATTTTTCAGCTCTCTAAGTTTAGGGGTGAAAAAGATGTGATACTTTTTCTCATCTATCATCAGGGTCATGGCTGACACATTCATAACAATAGACAGGTTAACAAGAGAACAGCATAATACATTTATTTAATCAAAGTTTTATGTCATATGGGAGCTTTCAGAAATGAAGATCCAAAGACATATGGAAACCCTTTTTTTGTGTGTGTGTGTGCTTAAGTTCAATGACGAATGAATAGCTGTACAAAAGTATGCTTGGACAAAAAGGTATAGTCTAATGATTGTAGATTGGGGGTTGAGGGATACCCAGCAAAGTCTGTCCAGATACTTCTTGGCCTCTCTGTGTAGCATTTCTTCCTACCAGGTATGGGGGTCTTATGACCAACGGGAATGAGGATCTTATGTCCCTCTTTAATGCGGGTCTATGACAAACTATTAGACAAAGTAGGTCAGAAAGTTTCTTTGTGGCCAGCTCCTAGATAGAAAGTCAGGGAAAGGTTAGCGTAATATTTCTAAGTGTTATGGTTTGCTTTCTGGGGAGAGAGATTCTAGTTTCTATGACCCACAGTAGGGAAGAAGAATTCTGGTGTCTGTGACTCGCTTTGTGGGAGAAGAATGGGCAGGAGACAGAAGGGCAGGAGGTCAGTGGGAACTTGCTTCTGAGTGTGCTTCTGAGGGCTTCCAATCTTCTTGAGTTCAAAGTACTCAGCATACCAAAGCAGCATACTTTAGGGTGTCGTTTTCTGTGTCCCAACATAAGTAATCCATCACAATTATCTTACTACTATAAGGCTCCTATTCAGATAGAAGCATTCTTATCTTAAGAAAAGACCTGAATTTGAATACCTGTAGGTAAAATATTTAGGGCAAATGTTTAGAGGAAATTATGTTTAATATTTTAAATCAATTAGCATTCTTTTCTAACCACCAGTAATGGAGATTTCACCTGCTGCTAATGTTCCTTTTGGTTTTGGAAGCAGCTTTGTGTGAATGCAAAGGGTTTGAGGGAGAATGGTCTGTTAAGAGCAATTCACAGAGAGAAGGAACAACCAGGAGGGTTCATGAATATGAATAAGACAAGTCAGAGGTGTCTGAGAAATACAAATGAGACACCTCCTGTTAAACTTTGGAAAACAGAAGGCAACAAAAAAGGATTCTTCTACAGCCTAAGTAGCCAATCCTTAATTCAAAAAGCAGAGCAAAATAGAAAGCAACTGACAAATGGAAAAATACAGAGCACAGTGAATTAGTATGCCCACTTGTGGGAGCTACTAAAGTTCCACATGATTGAGAAATGAGACAGACTTAATGACATTTGGTTTAGATTGTTAATGCTTTACCACCAGGGTATCTTTTGTATGGGCATATTTTCTAAATAAAATATGGGTAGGAATCAAGAGACAGTAAACAGTTGAAATGTTCCTTTTTCTTCCAATTCAGTTAAAGGATAATGCTATCTCTAAAAATGTTATTTTCTCAGTTCAAAATCTTTATTTTATGAAATAAATATTGTGTTCTGAATGCTTGGGTATGGGTGGTTTTTACATACTCATTTATTCAACAAACATTTGTTGAGTGTCCCCTATAAGGTAGGCATCAGGTGTATAATAGCTCCTGTCTGAGTCCATTGAGGCTGCTAGAACAAAATACTGTAAATACAGTAGCTTTTAAACAACAGAAATGTATTCTTCACAGTTGTGGAGACTGGGCAGTCCAAGAGGAAAGTGCCAGCAGATTTGGTGTTTGGTAAGGGCCTACTCATAGATGGCATCTTCTTGCTGTTTTCTCACCTGACAGAGAGTTAGGGGTTATCTCTAGAGTCTCTTTTATAAGGGCACTAATGCCATTCATGAGGGCTCCATCCTCATAACCTAATCACCTCCCAGCACCCTACCTCCTAATACTATTACCTTGGGAGTTAGGATTTCAGCATATGAATTTTGGGAGGACATAAACATTCAGTCCATTGCAGCGTGCATCAAAACACATATTATGGAAGCTGAGGTGGGAGAATCACTTGAACCCAGGAGGCAGAGGTTGCAGTGAGCCAAGATCACGCCATTGCACTCCTGCCCGGGCCACAAGAGTGAAACTTCATCTCAGGAAAAAACAAAAACAAAAACAAAAACCAAGCAAAAAAACACATACTATGTACTGATTACTTACATTAGATGATTTAATTCTCACATTGTTACAAGTGAAGCATAACACTTTTTATATTTGAGAAAAGTGAGGATCATAGAGGCTTGTTAACTTTCTCAAGTTTTCATGCTTTGTTTTAATGGAGCCAAATTTAAAACTCAAATTTGAGTCCAAAGTCCATAATTTTTTCATGATGCCAAAGTGCTTCACAAATAACTGCAAAGATAGATCTTTGATTGTGCTAGGACTCAGACCTTGTGAAAGGAGCTTATGGTCTCAGGGTAGGCAGCTGGAATACAATTTTAACAGAACTTAGCTCGATAGCTTTGAAACCACAGGCATTGACGTCTTTAGGCCTCAGTCTTCTCATCTATAAAATTGGGATACTACTTAGCGTACTGCCATGTGATAGATATAGATTAAATGAGATATTATAGAAAAATTTTTATTTCAGACCTCAATAGCAGCAAGCATTCAGTAAATGTCAGCTATTATTCTGATCTATGATAGATGGGGACTCCCACAGTATTTTATGCAAGAATGCCCATCACAACCTGTTATGTGTACATGTTTGGAGGCGGAAATATTTTAATACTTTTTTTTTTTTTTTTTGAGATGAAGTCTAGCTCTGTCACCCAGGCTGGAGTGCAGTGGTGCAATCTTGGCTCACTGCAATGTCTGCTTTCCAGGTTCAAGAAATTCTCCTGCCTCAGCCTCCTGAGTAGCTGAGATTATAGGTGTATGCCACCATGCCCAGCTAATTTTTGTATTTTTAGTAGAGATGGAGTTTCACCATATTGGCTAGGCTGGTCTCAAACATCTGACCTCCAGTGATCTGCTTGCCTTGGCCTCCCAAAGTGCTGGGATTACAGGTGTGAGCCACCGTGCCTGGCCTTAATTCTTTGTATAACTTCTCTCCTGAAATTTCTGTGTTTTCTTATGTCTTGATATTCTGGGTATGATTTTAACAGGCTATAAACTCAGAAAAATTGATAACTTTTTCACTTCAAATTTAAAAATCTTTTTGACTTCAAATTTAAAATTTTCAATAGATTTCTTTTCTTCATAAGCCTCAATTTCCCCCTGATGGCAGAAAACTTGATTCACTTATTTCTAGGTGAAACTCAGACATATTCATTGATGTCTTAGTTTAATCAGGATCTTGGCAAATCTTAGCCCTTCAGGATTTCTTCCTTCCTTCAGTCCTCCTCTGTGGTCCAAGGATGCCAAGGTCTTGGCCCTTGATCCTTGAAAAGTCTTTTCTGTCAAAGTGATTGTCTTTGCCATTCATTTGTGAATGTCTACTTGATAAATTCAAGTGTTAAGCCTTGAATCTTTTCCTTCCTTTACATTTCTGAGGTTAAAACCCCTACACATGGATATGAACATAGAAGGCCCTCCCTGCTACCTAAATAGGCGAAGGAAGAACAGGAAGTCTGGAGCAAAAATAAAACCTCAGTTACTATGTCAAAATATTATCCTACTATAGAAGAACAGAAACATTCTCAAATTAATTCGAGTTAAAAAAAAAAAAAGGAGAATACAGAGATTTCATGGATTTCAATCTCAAGAATCAAGGCAAGCTGGGCTTCTTGGAATATGAACACCAGGAAACTCAAAGTCCTAGCTCTCTCTTCCCATCCCAGGACTTTACCATTTCTCTCATCTGCTTTTTTCTATGAGTCGGCTTCATTCTTCAGTCTCTTGATCTGCTTTCTTTGTTTGATTATCTTATATATGGCTCCAAAACAATGGCTCCAACAACTATTCATGTGACTTTTCAGCTCAAGTCCTGTAGCTGGCTTCAGTTGTCTCTGAGTTTCTTAATCCAAAACGATCACCAGAGAGAATCTGACTGGTTATCTGTTACAGCTAGCCCTGACAGGCTGCTGAGCAGTCCATGGCTTACTGGCCTTTGGGTCAGTTATCTATTTCTAGGCCAATCAGCTACTGCTGTAGCAGATGTCCTAAAACACATCGTTAATATTTTTTTCATTATAGAAGAAAGGGTGTTAAAGACATTCCTTGCTAAAAGTAAAATGAAAGTGAATTATTTGATCAAAAAACTGCTCTTATCCAAGACTTCAGAGGAAAGTACCTTTGACTGCCCCAGCAGCCATTCTAGAAGTTTCCAAGAAATTTAATGGCAGCATGAAACTATTTATCTACTTCATTTCCATCTGCCAGTGTTTTCTAGTGCTGGAATATCTACTGAGGGGAGGGTGGTATGTATGTAAACCTGTTTAATATTTTATTACATAGCTCTTCTTAGAGATAAGGAGATGAATTTCTTTTTCTTTTAGGTAATATTTTCTGTGCAAATATATTAGCTGGGTGTCCTGCAGGAGCTGTGAAACCTGTGAGTTGTCCTGATATGTCACTGGAGGATAAGAGGGGAGACATCAAAGGTAGATATGCAGAGGCCAAGAGACTCAGTCTACTATAAAGTTTTATTTCATGTTGACTCAGCCTGAAAGAAAGGGCTCTCAAAGACTTTTCATGGTTGTATTTTGGACCTTTAGAAAAGTATATTTAACAGAGGTTTCTGTTATTCAGGAAGTAACTTAAAAGGAAGAACAACTGATTTATGTGAAGTGAAAAGAAAATAAGGTTTCTAGAAAAAGTTATCTCTAAATTTTTATGACTCCTTATTGAGTAGCATTTGTGATAAAAATTCTTTTTGTTGTTTTAAATGTAAACTTTGTGAATTTGCACTTAATGAAGAAGATGCTCTAAATGAAGAAATTTCTCAAAAATTCCAACCAATTGCAAATAAAGCAGTAATAAGACTCAGGAAAGAGAGAAAGGAAATGAAATGAAATTAGATTCTGGTGAATTTTATCTTTGCTACTTTTTAAGGTAATTGAATTAACAGAGCTAACCACAGTATGCAAATGGATTAAATCTCAAAACAGTGTTCTTCAAATGCTGGGTACACATTTTCTTATACTGGGATATCTGGGAATCTTCCAGAGTGGCTACACTTAAAATCTTGATGGCCAATTGTATCAGGATAGAAGGTGAAAAAGAAAAAGGTGTATGGACAGACACATATTGGCTCCAAGCAGTCAAATAATCTTCAACCTAATTCTCATAATTTCACTGAAGTTACTTCCTATTTGTATGATTTCTTGACTAGTAATTGAAATACCTAATGAGAACTGCCAAAATCAGAAAAGAAATATAGTGGGCATGAAAAAAGTCATGGAAAACCTGAAACCCAAACATTGCTTTAAACATAAGAGCACATGCCAAGATCAGATGCAAAGTTGGTCAAGTTTGTTTTGGGGAAGGAAGCTGTTTGAACATATTTTCTGTGCTTTAGAATCAATTCTTTCCTTTTTTATCATTGCATTTCCCATCTGTAAAAATGATTATAGAAATATATTTGCAAGATGGCCACAATCTGCCATCTGTGTATAATCTCTATATGTCGATAACATACACCAAAACTATGCAAGCCTTAAACAGAGTGACGACTCTATCATCTGTTGGGAAGCATAGTACTACACAAGGATGTACCACTTGGAGTTGGAATGATGGTTCAAGTAAGCAGAGAAATTGAGCAAAATGAGAGACCTGACTTTGTGATATAAAATACGCAGACTTAGAAGTTGTACAATCTTTGGAATATTTTTAAACCTAATCAAGATTTGAGTCTGCGGTATCCTTGTTTGACAGGAAAATCTTTAATATGTGTGCCTACGCTTCTATAAAGAAAACATTTACTGAAAAAGTAACCTTTTCCTTCCAAAAGAGGAACAATTATTTTTACTTTTTAAAATGTAAATATGGTCGGCAGAGAAAATTAAATGAACAACAACAAATATTACATTTAGCCACTCCATGGGAAGTGGTCGTTGCAGACACAGCCAGGTGATTCTTTTGCTACAAGGTAGCTTCTGGAAGGTAACCTGAGGTATAAGTAGAAGGATCTTTGTATTATTTTGCTTTATTTTGTTTTGTTAATGGAAAAGTCTTCAATAAGTATTGTTTGCTAACACCATAAAACCTACTTAGCCTAAAAGAAAAATTCAGCTAAAAAATATTACATCTTTCTTTTTGGGTAGGAAAGGCAATCAAAACCCACAAGATTCTAAGAGGTCATAGGAGTATTAGGAAAGGAAATGCTAAGGTTGGTCATAAGTAGCACAAGCAGAAATAGTCTTTAAAACTAATGACACCTGAAATGTCACTGGTGACAAGTAAAATTCCATGGTCTGGGGAGAAACAAGTTAGACTGGGGTCTAGGTGAATGAGTTTCACAGTGTGGTCCCCAAGACACAAACTAAAAATATGTATTATTAAACTATATGTATTATTGCTTAAATTTTATATGTAATTATCACGTTGTATTTAATTGTTTATGTAACTATTATGTTGAACAAATAGAATTCAAAAGCGTGGAAACACCAAGTCTATTCTTTATCACAAATACCTGCTGCAAACCCTCTTACCTTTCTTCCTGTCCCTGGATAAAAACTTGAGTGGGTCACATAGTTTTTTCAGTTACTTTTAGACATAATACAGTCCCATTTAATGTAATACTCTTACTTCTATTTGTCAGTTCAGACTTATTTCAGGCAGAAATCTGCAGCAGGGAAGGGACTGGGATGTCTGACCAACCTTCTCTGTTTCCACGGCACCAGTTTGTCCCTCAAGTCCCTTGCCACATTTCTAATTCTTTCACCCATCCAACCTTTACCACAGTATCCCCACCCAAAGGCGCAGGCTGGCAAGGAAGTGAAGACAAAAAAGAAACAAAGGTCTTGCTAGAGTAGTTCTGTTGTGGTCTAACGTTGGTGCTTTCTGACCACAGTGGATCATTAGAGCTGAACACTAAACTGCACCATTTCCTCAAGGGTGATACACACTCCAGCTAACCTTTCTGTATCCTCTACTTCCTACCTCCCTGCCCTAGTGTAGACCCATATCTTCCTACTGCTTTGATCTCCTCATTCTGGCAGGCCCCCCTCTTGGGAAGGGTTTTTCATATAGCTTTCACCTGGCTGCCTTCTGTGGGAGCCACCTGGCCAGCAGGAGCTCGTACATTCTTCCCACATCAATCCATGCTCCAGCGCTGCCCACTGTCCTCACTCTGATATCATAAGCAATTCCTGATATATCTGCCTTTGTTTTTCTCAGTGCGAGTCAACCACCAGTCTCCTGTGTATCCTCACATTCCAGGAGACACGTAGCAAGCTTGAATTCACCCCCTTCAAAACCCTTCTCATTAGACTTGAAGTGAAAAGAAAGCACTTCCCAACCTACATCCCTGAAAGGAAGAGGAAGGAAAATGCCACAGTCCTCCAAAAACTTTCCACAAAGATACTTTCTCATTCCCTTTCTTCAACCTCAACTCTTTTATATCCTTTAGGAAGGTGTTGGATTAAGGGTGCAGAACCTAGTTTTTCTACTTTCTTTGCAAATCCTGCATGAATAATTTTTAATTACTCTTTTGATAAGATGGTTGGATGGTTGGATGGTTGGAGTCCCTCATCCCAGTGTTTGCCCCTCACTCATTGTAAACCCTGGAAAGCATTTAGCTTCTTGAGCTTTACTTGTAAAATGGGCAATCCCATATGTCCAGCTCAAATTCAATATAGTAAATAAATAAAAAGAGATTGTTAAAACATGAAATGCAAGATTATATCATTTGCCTTGTATATAAAATATATTTAATTGTTTATGTAACTATTATGTTATATATGTATGTAAGGTGAATTCATAAGCAAAAAAAAATAAAAAATTTGCCCAGGGATGATGGCTCAAAATCTCAGCACTTTGGGAGGCCAAGGTAGGAGGATTACTTGAGCCCAGAAGTTCAAGACCATAATAATGCATCAACAATAAATCTAGGCATACCATAATAATGCATCAACAATAAATCTAGGCATCTCAGTGAGTATAGCTTTTCTGCATACATAGAGATAGGAGAGGTTTTCTAGACAAATCACTGCTGTTTAGAGGAAATTCAAGCATAAAGTTGGCACAAACAGAATAGCTCCCTGTCAGGTTAGCTTGACATACACAGCCTTGGGGATATATGACTTTGTGCACTGAATTTTCAAACAAACTGAAGGTTGAAACAACAGCACTGTTTTTCATATGCCTAATTAGGAATTTTGAATATCATCCAATGAACAATTGTAAGCTTCCACTTGGGAAAGCTGTCTGCCTCCAATGGCTGTATTTGATAGCGCCATATCTTTGTATGTGCAACAGTGTTTATTTGAGCAAATATTTATATATTTATTAAATGTTTCTCTCATAGTTATATATAAATTAGTGGGAAAAATTATCAAAACATGTTTGATTTTATAGAACTCCCACTCAAACTTGCTTAGAAGAAGGAGTTCAATACAAGGGCACAGAATTATCCCACAGTACACAAGTACCGAGGCCTATCCTCAGCAGCGTCTGGAACTAAGAAATTTATCAGGATCCCATTCATTCAACAATTTATTCAACAAATATTTATTGAATGCTTCTCACAAGCACTAAGAAATTGCTGTGAACGGGCCAGGCATGGTGGCTCTCATCTGTAATCCCAGCACTCTGGGAGCCTGAGCCGGGTGGATCTCCTGAGGTCAGGAGTTCAAGACCAGTCTGGTCAACATGGTGAAACCCCATCTCTATAAAAAATACAAAAATTAGCCGAATGTGATGGTGGGTGCCTGTAATCCCAGCTACTTGGGAGGCTAGGGCAGGAGATCGATTGAACCCAGGACGCAGAGTATGCTGTGAGCCAAAATCACAACATTGCACTTCAGCCTGGGTGACAAGAGTGAAACTCCATCAAAAAAAAAAAAAAAAAATCCAGAAAGAAATAAAGAAGACTTTACATAATGCAATGAATGACACCCTTAACAACATCTTGATTAGAGAAGAAATTGCAGTGAGCAAGCCAGATAAGCTTTGTCTTTGTATAAACCTGTCTTTGTAGAGTTTACATTCCAGTGAGAAAGACCATGGGAAAGAATACATTGTGATTCAGGCTATGAGGGAAGTAAACAGCATGAGGAGACTGAATATAACTGGGGAATAACCTTGTACAGTGAGTGGTCAGGGAAGGCCTCTCTGGGGAGGGGAGGTTAGAGCTGAGATGCAGGGAGAAGAATGAATCCCATGTACAAAGAGCTGGGAGAAAGGCATTCCAGGTATTGAGAATAAAAACACAAATGACTGGAAGAAAGCAAGAGCTCAACTTGTTCCAAACACAGAAAAAGGGCAGAGAGCAAAGGGGAGAAAAGCATGACGTGAGGTTAGGGAAGTGAGTGAAATTGACTCTCATTAGATTTCTTTTGGTTGAGAAGAACAAAAACTTATCTGAACAAGCAAGAGGGAATTTTATACAGAGTGGAATCTTGGAGCAACCTCAGAACAAGGGCAAAGAACAGACTAGCCTCCAGGATCCAGAACTGGAAAGCCATAAGGAACAAAGGTCACTCTGTCAGCTTCCTGGGGTCACTGTGACCTCCCTGTATACCTGCTTCAAGTTCTCCTAGCAGCCAGGCATCTTCTGCCTGGAGTTTGCATGTGGCCAATATGGCCACACTATGCTCAGATTAATTTGCTGTGCTGAACACCAGTTGCAACTTCCTTCTATTTGTATATCCGATTGACTAGCTCATCACCTTGAGCCAGTCCACACCTGTAGTAGGTCACTGGCCAGCCTACACGAACAGCTTTCTGGGCACCATTTCTCCTCCAATTACACTTGACCTGTGGAACAGTGTCACTCAGCATAGAACATGACAGTAAACTGTAGAGATTTTACAGAAAAAAATTTCCCTGAAGATTGTGTGGATGAGTGGGAGTCCTGAAATACATATGATACATTAACTAGTATTTGCTTCTTTGATAGTCATGTTGTATGATTTACAGAATTTGCTTAGTTTTATGATTGATTTTTTTCCTTTAGATGGTCATTTTTTTTCCCATGAATTTTCTTGGGAAGTATTTGCTCAACTACAGGATTCCACTTATAGCTGAAATATGTCCACTGCCAATTCCTTCCTTCAGACAATTTTGTCATCGTCCAAAACTTCTAAGCACTAGCCCCAAAACATGTAGCTTACTAAAAAAAAAATAAATCCATTAAACCTGAAATCTTCCATTGAGACCCACAGAGCAGCTTTGCAAATGTGTGGCAGACATGAGGGCTCCCTTAAGCTCTAGCTATTTGTTACTTTAATGGAAAAGCCCTTTGAAGTGGATCAAAATGTGATTTGTCAGTGGAAGGATGATAAAACCCTCATGCTGGCAAAATATCAAAAACCAGGGCCTGAAATTGACTTCTTCATGTGAAATTTCTGTTTTATTTTCACTGTAGGGCAAGAAATACTTGGAGATTACTCGTCAAGCCTGTGCGCTCTCATCAGCTCCTTCCCCTCCCAACCTGACCAGGAGTGCCTTTTATAGTCCTCTGGAAGAATTGGCTAAGAAGACAGCTGCTTCCTCAAGGGAGGATGCCACCGCTTCTGTGAGTCAGTCAATCAGTCTAGATATTGTCCTGGCCCAAATTTTCTGCTGGACCACACAGGAAGCAAGTAGTAGGGGTTGCAACTCACCTCCTGCTTTCTCTGAACTCTTTGTATATCAAACACCTGCTGGTATTCCTAGAAACCACCTATTTAATAGGCAAGCAAAGCACAATTGTCAGCTTGATTAAAGTGCCTAATGGAAATAATCATAGTGCTTGTAGTGCTTGATATCTGCATGGAACTTTATGGAGCATTTTTACAGGCATTATTATCTTTATAATGGACACCATGTAATTCAGCAGTTGCTCTATGCCAGACATCGTGTTAAATGGTTTATACATATAATTTCATTTAAGGATTTGGTATTCACAATGAGCTGCGAGATGTGGGAATGAGTCTTATTATCTCATCTATTTAATGTGGAAATTCAGGTTCAGAGAGGTTTTATGAATTGCTCAAAGTAACAGAATCAGTCCAAAATGAGTAATTCCTTGCCATTTATTCATCCATTTAAAACTTCTTTTATCAAACACTTACTGAATTCCTATGATGCACTAAGCATGTGCTCAGTGCCAAGGTTACTGAGATAGGCCAGATTTTGTTCAGGAACTACAAGCTGGTTCATTAGTTTTTCTTAAGAAATATTTAATGAGCACATAATAAATATCAGAACCCCTGGAAAGAACAATGAATAAGACAGTCTCTCTCCCTTGAAAAGCTAAGGAAAGTGGTTCTGAAATCATTGTACATAAAAATACCTGGGGAGCTTATTTAAAATGCAGATTACTGAATCCAACACCCAGAGCATATTTTAAACCAGTGTACCAGATGATTTCCATATGGTTCTCTACAGACCACACCTAGAGAAGCCTGCATGGATGAAACTAAGGAAGAGGCAATCTGAGTAGGGTGGGGAAGATGCTGCAAGCGGGTAAGTACCTGGGTGCTGGGTGCTGACTTAGCCCGGGTCCTCCCAGCTCTGGGTTAACCGGTAAGGTAAGGTGAACTGACGACCGAGGGATAGGTAGGAACTTTCTACTCCTAGGTGCGAGGTGGGGGTAGTACTGCAGTTAAAACCAGGCCAATTCAAGCTCTATTCCCATTTCATGGCAGAATGAGTCCTGAGGAGCATTAGTTTTCTCTTTAGGAAACTGACTCACATAGAAAACGTCTTTTGGAATTAGGCACAACTGTGTTCAACTAGCAACTCTAACATAAACTTCCTATGTGACGTGAGACAGTCTACTTAAATTCTAAGATCCTTAGTTTTATTATCTGTTAAATATTTTAGGAGATTTCTATAAGAATTAGACATACAATGGGCATTCAATAAATCACAGCTATTATTAATATTATTCCCTTAGAAATTGAACTATTCTGCCCTGATAAAAAAAATTTTAAATAGTTGTAGTATTCCCCCATTTTGCCTTAAAGTAGATAATATAATAACGATAAGGCTGGACTTGTAATTAATCCGTAAGACCTCAAAAAAGACTAATTTTCCTGCATTTGGTAGCCAAATGTTTTTATTAGTTGTCATATGGTGTTAAGTTAAACAAATTTGGCCTGAGAATGCCTAGTACCTTAGGTTCCTACAAAACAAACTGCTACCTAACTTAGCACCTAAACAAACTGAAAGTCTAACTCAGGAATTATTACAAGTAACAAGAGACTGAATCTCAGCCAATCACAGTAGCTGGGCTTCAGCCAGTCATAGGCTACCAATGCATCAGACCATGTCCAAATAAGGCAAGCACCCAGCTGCAGCTAAGCAAGCTGTTTGAGTACCTTCTTTTTCTGTCTATAAATGTTCCCTGACCTCCGTGCTGAGCAGAGTTCTCTAACTTCTGGTTCTCAGTGCTGCCCAGTTTGAGAATTGTTCTTTGCTCAATCAAACTCTGCTAAATTTAATTGCTCTAAAGTTAGGAATTTCATTTCCAAGAATTTTCAGCATACAGTGTAGATATGCACCACTATCTGTGAACGAGAATAATAATTAAAGCTTTGTTTGTAATATAAAAACTAGAAACTACCAAAATGTCAATCAATACAGTTAAATATATTATGTTACATCTATATGGAATGGAAGCAAATACTAAATACCTGTTGAAAATGATAGGTAGAGTTATAGTTCTAACATAGAAAACTAATTGGAATACGTTAAAAACTGTTTCTGAAGAGTAGTTAAAATTTGATCCCACTTGTGCAAAGGAACAAGTTTAGATCTATTGAGCAGAAACAACTACCTTTTCCTTAAATGATCTTCCCTTCTTTTTCCCAGCACACAATAGAAGACTACATTCCCCGGTCTATGTTTGTTGTTCTTACTTTGTAGTAGGAGCTGTTCAAAAGGTTTTATATGTATTACATCATTTAATCAACACAACAGCCCTACAAAGAACAAATTCTTATTATCTGCACTTTACAGATGAGGAATCTAAGGCACAGAAATGTTAAATAGTTTGCCCAAGGTCACACGTACATGGTGTATTGAAATCATAGAGTTCTAGACAATTAAATGTGGAGTGGATGTGTGGTGCTCTAACCCCCAAATCTAGCTCATAAAAATTCTCCCCCACGCTCTCCTGCATAACCCCTCTCCGCTGACCAACATAGAGATCACTATTCCAAAAACTTGGAATCCGTCTCTTAAAGGTGATACAGTGCCTCTATCTTCCTGAGTTCCTGCTTGACTATTCATGGCCCAACTGTGCTACATTCATGAGAAATAAATTTCTATAATTGGGAGCTATTAAATATTTGGGGTCTATTTGTTATAGGTGTTGAGTTATATTGGCTAACAAGCATGTACGTGTTGCCAGGGACTAAAAGAAAACAAATATGTACATGTTGCCAGGAACCAAATAAGCTTTTGTCTGTTTTGTTCACTGCTATAATTCCAATACCATGAGTACTGCCCGGTACTTAGTAGGCATTCTGTAAATGTTTGTTGAATGAGTAAATAGGCTTTAAAATGTCTGGAAATGTGTGTGTGTGTGTGTGTGTGTATGTATGTATACATATATGTGTGTGTATATATGTGTGTGTGTATATATATGTGTGTATATATGTGTGTGTGTGTATATGTATATATGTGTATATGTGTGTGTGTGTGTATATATGTGTGTGTATATATATATACACACACATTTCTAGACATTTGAAAGCCTATTTACTCATTCAACAAGCATTTACAGAATGCCTACTAAATACTGGGCAGTACTCATGGTATTGGAATTATAGCAGTGAACAAAACAGACAAAAGCTTATTTGGTTCCTGGCAACATGTACATATTTGTTTTCTTTTAGTCCCTGGTAACACATACATGTTTGTTAGCCAATATAACTCAACACCTATAACAAATAGGCCTCAAATATTTAATAGCTCCAAATTATAGAAAAAAATATATATACACACACACACATTTATATATATATATTATATATATCCATTTATATATTATATATATACACACACACACACATATATATATACACACACACATAACTTTTTGAGAATGACTAACTCTTGGAAGTAAAAATAGTGGAGGGGAAACAGGAGGTACTTTTTTTTCCATAACCTTCTACAGAGTTTAATTTTACAAAACAGCATACATTAACTTTATAATAAAATGCCTTTAAAACCACATTAAGGATGATAGAAACATACTCTGACTCTCAGGGAATGACATCACAGAGGGGAACAACCCTGCTTTTGGTTGCTTAGAAGGAGACAGAATCTAGAGCTGACTAGATAACTCTTCTGACCCACTCACAGTTTTTAGGCTCTGGAGGAAATGCTGTCATGACTATCATTTTTTTGTCGAAATCCATCTAGGTGGCATAATTGGCAGGAGTGTCTGTCACTCCAGCTGTGTCCCTGTGTACATAGATTGAAAATGATCACCTCCAGTGAAATATTGGCACAAATTTCAGCATCTCTCCTGCCACTCTGTGGAGGAACACAGTCTAAAAGTGAAACCTGTAGATGCCTATTACATGAAGCTTAGCATCAAAGGAAAGGTCACCAAGAGAAATGACATTTTATTTTTTTCATATTTCTAGGGTCACATCTTGACGTCAAGATAATTGTTTGAAAACTGAGAAATCCAATGTGGTTTCCTACGTGGTGCCAAGTGTCTCATATTGGCTTTTTTTTTCTGGATTGGTAAATATTTTGGTGAAATGTAGACACAACTGATCTGATAGTAACCTTTGCTCCAAGAAAGTACAAAATTTGATTAATTTTCATAACTTTCATATTAAGACAAGCACTGGAATATGAACCAGAAGACTACATTCCTGCCACTTACAAATTGTGCAACCTTAGAATAGGAGTGTTCTTAAATCTCTGCTTAGTCTTCTCCACAGCTCTAAAGATGTAATAGTGAGCAAATAACAAGAAAGCTCTTTGAAAAGTAAAAAAGGGCTATAAAAATGAAAGCTTATTAAACACCCTCAGCTTGATTGAAAATTAAAAAGAACATGTGTTATTTCTTTTTATTGTAATAATAATATCCTAAGTTAGACTTTAAGCTCTATATAAAAGGTCAGTACTGAACTGGCTCACCATTGCTATCTCCAAACACAGCACAGTGTCTGACATATATAGGCTGTATCAGTCAGGGGTCAACCAGAGAAGCAGTACTACTGTGAGTCATGTAAAACAAAGTAGCTAGATCTTTTCTCTGCATCTGATGTGGGGCCTGAGATTGCAATAGGCAAGCTGGAACAGTAGTTGGGAAGAACAGCTGGATGCAAAGTGGGAGAGAACAAGGATAGACTAGAACCAATATCTGTCTCTCACTACATCCAACCCACAACACAGGTGACCTGCAAGAGAAGCTAATCCCCATTGACATAGAGCTAGAAAACAGAGTGACCAGAGCAGACAATCCAGCAAGAACTGGAGAAGCTACAGATCCAGGTGCTATCCACCTGGCCACCCAGGTAGGCCAAGTAGATTAGTGACAGCATGCACAGGCTGACAGCATGCCTGGCACCATGCACCAAATTTCAGAGCATACAAAAATGGCTGGGCTTCTCTTCTGTTTCCCAAATCTTATGAAAATTTCTCTTGTGGACATCCCTCACCCTGAAACATACAGGAAAGTGAATTCTGGAAAACATAGTTCCAGTTTAGTGAAGCTGACTTAATACAGAGTCACATATAGACACTTAATATGTTCTTCTTAAGTAAATATTTTTCAAATTACAAACTTTTATAAATATTTTAAAGTAAAAGTGAACATGTATGAGATTTATATGGATATGTGGAAGATGACACAATGTATAGTTATCACCAAGACTGGAGGCTGTCCACCTGAGGCAGGGCACCTGCTGCTCGGTTGTCCTGTTGGCATCTTCTGAAGTGTGACCGGAGTGAAGAGCCATTATCCAAGGTGGTCATCCAGTGACAAAATAGAGACATAAGAACATTTGGTAAGTTTCAAAATACCCTCAAAACTAAAAGTAGAGGGGAAAATCCAATGAGGTTTCTACTTACCATCTCAGCAGGGGAGTCAGGCTCCACAGGCCTGGGTGCAAAGCACTCTATCATTTCCCATGTCTTACAACTTCCATCATGTTGTGAATTTTTTTTCCTATTTTCCTGAAAATTCTCAAAATGAAAAACAATGGGATTTAGCTTGATTTGAGGTTCGGGAAATAAAAGGAAGGTTGGGAGCAATCAACTTTTCATTCAATCTAATATCTTTTACTCTTCACTATCATTACATTATTTTTTAGACTTATATACAGTTCATGGAGATTTTCTTATTCCTTTTAGGTTTTGACCTGACTTTTCATTCCACGATGGGTAATCCATCAAGAAACCTAATTAAATATAAAATAAATTTATTCCATTAGCCCATAGGGTAGGTCACCATCTTAAATAAATTCTGGGCTGAATGTGACAGCTTACACTTGCAATCCCAACAGTTTGGGAGATTGAAGTGGGAGGATCACTTGAGGACAGGAATTCAAGAGCAACTTGGGAACCTTAGTGAGACCTTATCTCTGTAAAAAGAATTTTAAAATTAGCCAGACATGGTGGTGCATTCCTGTAGTTCCAGCTACTCTGAAGGCTGCAGTGGGAGGATTGCTTGAGACCAGGAACTGCAGTGAGCTATGATTGTGCCACTTCACCCCAGCCTGGGCAACAGAGTGAGATCCTGACTCCATTTTTTAAAAAATGAAATAAAATTCTGTACTTTAAACATTCCTAAGATTGTGACCACAATTAATTGATTTTGTTACACAAGATGCTTTTAACTTACTGTATATATGAAAATGGAATTTGGCTGGAAACGTCTTAAACAAATATTATTGGCTCTTTGTTGTGTGCAGGTATATGCTAAATGTTGTTATATTATTTAATCCCATAATAGCTCTGTGAGATTGCTATTACTATTTCTGTTTTGTAGATGAAAACTTCTGATAGACTTCCAATGATTTGCCCCAAAACACTTAACTCACTAGTAGGCAAATCAGAATTTGTACCTATCTCTGACTCATGCTAACATGCATATTTCTTTCACTGAACCACATTGCTTTAGAGAAGAAATATTTTATAAATATTCAAGCATAATATATAACATTTATCCACCTAATACATTATTTTATTAAAATGCAATATACATGACTCTATTTTATATGAGAAACATCACAGTTTCCCAAATCAAGGCCTCCAAATTTCTTCTTCCCAAATTCTATGTAAAACTGTAGGTAGGACTCACACAACCTTCACTGGTGAGCAGGTGTTTTTCCAAGGCTGTTGGAGAGAATTGGCTTCTCTCCCTATGGATGTGAGATGTTCATGGAAAAGATAAGAAAGACACCAAGGGCTCCTCTGTACACCTGTGGTTAAGTGTGTAAAAATGACACTTTCCTCCTCTGTAAGTTGCATTTCATGTCAGCAGCAGGATATTCTGGGCAAGAGGGCTTTGGGATCACTCTGCCTCTTGCTTTGTTCCTGACAGCAAACAGGTTTGTGACAATCCCTCAGAAATGTGGAGGCCATGGAGTCCCATTCTCTAGGAAAGCTATTCCCAGGAGGAGCTCAGACACAGCCCCAGCAAGGCTCTCCACATGCCCATTACCTTCCCGCAGCCTTCAGCCTTCCACCTCCCCTGCAGCCTAAGAAATATCACAAAGCCTGTCTTAAACAAAAAGAAATCATTGGACATTTGATTGTGGAATCCTTTTTACAAATGAGAATTGCATTCAGAACCAAAAATATCCTTTTTACAACAAGCTGGTCTTTCTGGTGAATTTAACGCCATATCATTATTCAGAGTGGCCATATACCAGTGACGGAGGCATCTATAGGTGTAATTGAGATGTCTCTCAGCTTCTTTTGTTTAGAAAGACGTTATCATATCCCAAGGAGGCTGTGAATGAACAGATTCCCCTTAACTTCTGCAAGCTTTGACAGAGTATCAGAAGCAGTCCCCTGTTTGAAAATGGGTTAAAGTCTCCCAAATTCGTAAGTCAAATTGATAGATTTTTCACTAAAAATCATTGCTAATATTGGTCTTTTTCTCAGACCAGTCCACAGTTCTGATCTAAAGTGTGAGTAAGAACACTCCATTAGGTTCTGTAACAAGATTCATTTGGCATTCCAACCGGGGCTTGAGAGCACACCTCCACCGACAAACACAGCCCTGGCAGGGAGAGCTGGTCCTCCCACTCTCCAAAACTGGTGCAGGGCAAGTGGATTTACCCCACTTTCAGGTTGTGCTTCCTAGTGTTTGTTAAGACTATCAGAGGGTTATTAGACAGGAAACTCAGGTGGGCTAGGACAGAAAGATGGGATTATGTATACACAAAGCAAGAGAGCAGAAGCTGGGAAAAGATTGAGGGTAATGGTCTTCATTCAGCAACATTATGGAATTTACCCTCCCTTCCTCTCATTGCTGGTCTTCCCCTCTCCCATGGTTTTGATGTGACCAGCTTTAGAGTAATAATACAGGAACACTGGGGTGAGAAAGAAATGGCAGCCACAGGGCAAAGTCTAGGAACCCAGCGAGTGCTAGATCAGTCATCCTAAGTGTTAGAGTGTATAAGAATTACCTAGGATGTTTATAGAAATTGCAGATGAGGCCTGGAGAAGCAGCTCATGCCTACAGTCCCAGCACTTTGAGAGGCCTAGGCAGGAGGACTGCTTAAGCCCAGGAGTTTAAGGCTGCAGTGAGCAAAGATCATGCCACTACATACCAGCTTAGGCGACAGAGCGTGACTCTTTTTCTAAAAAAAAACAAAAATAAACCAAAACATGTGGAGTCCAAAGTCTGAGTCATTAGCTCTGAAGCTCAGGCAGCCCAGGAGATTCTGAAGCAGACCACAGTTTGAGAAACAACTATTATAAAAGTGGAAAAGGAAAGAAATAAACTAGCATTTATCAAATGCCTGTGCTTGATATTTAGAACACACACAACATGAGGGATGTAAATGAAATGCAACTTTACTTTAATTACCCACTTTCTAAGATTTGGTTAATGAGAAAGGCTTTCCTCTATTTCAAGTGGGGGAGGACAGTTGATTTTTCTCATTCCCAGGAAGATTTCCCCACTGCACCTCCACCAATTTGTGAACACCAACTTGGGTTTTCCATACTCCTCAGACCCTAATGCATATTCAGATCACTTGGAGATCTTGTTAAAATGCAGATGATTCAATAGATCTGGGTGGGGCCTGAGTTTCAGCATTTCTAACAAGCCCTAAAGTGATGCTCTTGCTACTGGTCCTGGGACCACACTTTGAGCAGCAAGAGGGTCGGCTCATCTCCTCTCTCTGCCCAAAGAGAGAAGAGATGAAAGAGTGTAAGAAATGTGTGACTTGGACTAGTATGATTGTGAGTTGCCTTTAGGCCTTCTGGACCTGGCAGGGGTTTAAAGAAAACTATCTTGTAGGGGCTCTCCTGGGCTTTTCAGAGATCTGTATCATTGGAGCCCTCTGTCCTGCAGTTACCCTAACTGAGCGTGTGAGTCTGTCTTCTGGGTTATTATTTGGTTTTCCTTCACCAACCCTTGAGAACCTCAGAACTTGGTTTCTTGCTGCTGGGGTCTCTTTGGCCCTCTGGATGCTCATACTGGTCACGACTAAAAACTTCTCTCTCTCTCTCAATGCCCTTGGTCCATGAAAAACTCTAGCACTACCTTTTCTTTGATAAACCTTGGGAATTCAGGCTAATCCCTCAGCAACAGAAACTTGCCTGGCTATGCCATCAAAGAAAGCAGTTAGCCAGTCCATCTCTGTCCACTCAACTCCCAGAGGTAGGGGGCACACGCAGAGCTCTCTGAGTCATACACTTGAAATCTCTCTTTCAGGTCTTGAAGTTAAGCTATAATCCCCATATATCCTCCTTTTCAGAGATTAACAAAGAGATAGGACTCAGAATACAGTTTTCTCCAAAGATTCCTGCTCCAATAAATTGCTACATTATTTGGTGACAGATAAATGATGATGCTTTTTTTTTTAAGCAAGGGGATAACTAAATTGAAGATGGTGATTATCTCTAATTGGGCCACAGGTTTAGCTTCAATAGTTTTGTAAATATTCTAGTTCTCACCTGGGGAGTTCACATAAGTGCTTGTTTTATTATCATGCATTGTAACCTACATTTATTTTTCTCTTTTAATCATTACATGATAAAAAGGAATTTTAAGTAGATAAGTGAGTAAGTTAACCAATATGTACAAACCACCCTAACACTTAATGGTGCAAACAGTGATTTATTATTGCTTGGATTGTGTCTGCTCTATGTGGTGCACTCAGCGGGTGGAGGGGCTGAGCATGTCTCCAGTTGTGGTGCTGACTCTTAGCTGGGGCATTTTTGGTTCTCCCTCACATGCCATCTCCTTCTCCATGATTTATGATCTTCAAGAGCTTTTCCTCGTGACCTTCCTCTTCAGCAGGATGGCCTAGAGTTCCTTACAGCATCGAGGCTGAGATCCAAAACAGCAAAAGCAGACACTGCCAGGCCTCTTAATGGCAAGGCCCTGAAGCAGCAGAGCTTCACTTCTGCCACTTCCTATTGGTTAAAGCCTGTCAAGATTTAGAAAAGCAGAGAGAGCACCCACCTCCTGATAGAAAAAAGCAGCACATGCACAAAGGAAGGAGAGGATTTGACAGCTATCTTTGAAGAGTATCTGCCCCATTAAGCCATGGGATATTTTCCACAGAAAAGAAAGGACTAAGATCTGGATTGTAGAAACTGATCTATAGACAAGAATCTGAACTTAAGAGAATTTGACCAATTCCATCTGTTCAAACTGTTATCACTCACACATATTTCTGTAAGGTATATGCTCTCACATGTTAGCATCAATAAAGATCTCATGAAAAATAAAGAAAGGGTCTTAATTCAGAGAGGATGAAACATGTGCAAAAACAGTTGTGCCATCAAATTATTTGTACCTAGCAAACATCCTCCAACAAAATAAATATTTGTAAGGAAGAATGCTTGACTACAAAACTATTTACAAATATGAAAGTTAAACAATAGTTAATTCTAACTGATGTCAACTTAAGAAAGTGAAAACGTCTTCTGCCCTGGGTTTTCCATTTTACTGCCCTGTAACTGTTAATGGAATCGCTCTTTCCCCATCAGGGAAGATCAGATTCTCTAAAGGTAGTAATAATTATTTCTTTCTTGCTCTTATCAAGTATTCCTTCATTGTATGTCTCACATTCACTCCTCCTCTTCAGCTCCTTAACCACAATATAGCTCAGATTTTCACAGCATTAAAACAAAGGGACTACAGTTTCCTTCTATGTCTGAGTTCGTGCCTACTCCCAGCCCAGTACACCTGAGCAATGACATTCCAAAAATACGTCTCATCTTCCCATGCTCCCACTCAAAAACTTCAGTGGCTGTTCACTTTCTCCACTGCCCTGGTCGGGGCTGGGAGGATGGCTTTCACATGCCATGAGGGGATTTTTTTTTTTCTTTTTCAAAAACTTGATGCCTTTCTTTGGAACTTCTTACTAGACGGCTGCCTGTGCCTGCCTTCTCCCTGCCTCCCAAAACACACTCGCATGCACTCAAGAAAAGAGGATAATAATCACTGGTCAGAGTGTATCACATCGCCAGGTACTGGCCTAGCAAAAAGAAAAAAAAAGGTTGAGAACTACTGGACTATAAAATAATGTCCAAATTCCTTGTCAGGTACTTGAACTCATATCCAATCTATTTATCTTCTTTATATTTGTTTCCACCAAGCCTGACTGAAAACCAGTTACTACTAGAACCAGGATAAAAACAGTTAGGGAACTCAGTCCCCACTATCACAAAGTTTACAGCATAACGGGAGAGAAAAAAACAACATATTCAGAACATGAAGGCAGAAAGCCAGGGTGCCAAAGGCAGCGAGGGAATGCAGGCTCATGGTTCCAGAGCAGAAAGGAGAGCGCTGGCCTCCTCAGTCATCCTGGATTAAGAAGAAGAGTTTCTCCACTTGGGTGTCATATAATAACTTCCTCTCTATGGAAATGTTATACAAGCAACAGCTTATTCTCTTATTCCTAGTCTCACCTCATGCCAAACAAGGGTGTGGGCTAAACAGCAGGCTCAGGATCCAAGACAACATAACAATTTTCTGACAGATCCTGAAAACAAGTAAGATATATTCTGGTAGAGTTTGCTAACCACCCAAGGTGTCTAAAATGGGAAAGTAAACAAAATAAAACAAAAAAAGGAGAGACTGTGGGGATGTGTCATTCATTCATATTTTGTAAGTTACCCTACTGTTTGTTTTGTCAGCTATTTTTAATAATAATAAGCAAAACAGAAAAACAGAGTCACAAATAGAAGATGCATATTTAGGGTCTTTAGCTAAGGAACAGGAGATGACAAAGTAAGAAACAAGGTTAGACTCTCCTGAAACCCAGAAAGGGTTGACTCATACAAGGGCCTCATTGTGTACCTCTCTGACTTCCACCAGAGGGAGCGTGTTCTGTGCGAGCGAGCACGTCTGCGTTTGCTAATTATCCTCACAGGACAGCCGGCAGGGCCTGGAAGGTGGAAAGAACACAGGCTGGGGGATGGGCAAAGCCAGCTTCGATCCTGGTTTCATCACTTTCTTGCAACATAAACCTCAGTTTCCTCAGTCAAGTGAAACTTTCTTTCCTCTCTGGAAATGAAAAGATAAAACTTTCCTTGCAGATAATTTGGTGAAAATTAAGAGATGATCAGTGTGAAGAGACTGGCTCACAGTGGACACTCAATAACTTGCAGCTATTATTAATATTACTTTTGCTAACCCTAAGCCAAGGCCACCACTATTTAACCCATAACCACATGCCCCAGTGAAAAAGCACAGTGAGACCACCAGCGTTAGCAAATCTTCCCAACAACTCAAGAAACCATGAAAACTCATGAGCTGTAGGAGGGTAGGCAAATACTAACTTCTTTAAGTTTTTTCCTCATACACATTGGGATAATAACATCAAACTTCTAAGGATTAAGAGAAATTATTTTAGAGTTCAGGTCAGGTTAGAACCTGGCACATAAGAAGTACTCAATAAATGGTAAATGTTGTCATTACCATTCCTTTTTTCCACATTTTGAAAGTGAGAATAGATTGACGTTGTTCTTTTCAAGAGTCTGAATTTTCAGACATCCTCTCTACCAAATGATGTCACCCCCTGTCTCCTATGAGCACAGATGGAATTAAGACCCCACCTTTGGATGTTCCTTTTCAGATCTTCTTTTTCCTTTCCTTACTTTGTTTTCCTTTGAAAGTGGGCATTAATGTTTTTACAAAGGGTGCTACTAGTTTATCCGTTTTACCTATTTTAAGGCACTGTTGGGTGGGGAGATGGTAACGTGAGCACAAATAAATTACATCATTATCATTTTCTCCTACATTGACCATGGTTAAGGTTTTAGTCATGTACAAGTGACTAAAAATTACATAATATGTGTTTTGACCATCCATCCTTCTTACTGTAGTTCAGCTCCCTGAATTTCAGAAGAAATGGGCCACTTAATAAGCCTCATCCAATGGACTTCAGAGTCATTTCACCTTCACAAATCCTTGGAATTTCTATATGATAAAACTAGATTATGCAGAAGGTGTAATACTTGAGGACGAGGCATATTTCCTGCAAATATGTAAGCACTGGGAGACTCATAATAGGCAAACACCTTACTCTACTAATAATGAGGGGGAATACAAGAAGAGGGTGCTTTGGTGTTTGAAGCATCTAAGCCTCGGTTTCTTATTTTACACTTTCGCTTGGAGGGCAGATTGTACTGAGTCAACATGAAGTGACTTCAGCTGAAGGAACACTGGGATGTTCACAGTGGGCCTATAAACATTTTTAAAAACATTATTCAACTTTGATTCTGCCTTTACAGAGAGCCTACACTACACCAGGCACTGGATTGGGCACTGTGACACGGCTGATTAAAATAAACCCTTATGATATTTCCCTGTTGCTAAACTTCCAGAGTATTGGCTGGCAATTTTTGGCCAACCTTCAAGCCTGATATATTCTTCTTTATTTGTCAATCTACTCTTTTGGTAATGTGGTAAAGAATCAAGTGTTTCTCTTCAGCAGCAATTCATCAGATAATTGCTCACTTTATTTAGTTGATGTGGACACAGCCAATCTATGTCATTCTGGTCAAAACAATACGTTTGTCCTAACAGTAGTGCTTTTTTTTTTTTTTTTTCTTATTATGAATTAAGCACACGAGGCCCTCAACAGAACCTGCATTAGACGTAGCACTTGGTGGACAAAATATCCCTAATAAGCATTCACTTGATTACATTCAGGCTTTACTTTTGTTATCCAGAAAAGCGCTATTTCACCTTTATAGATTTGGATTTGGTTATGTACTTTAAAAGCTTCAGGTAAAACAATGAGTATATTCCTTTGCGAGAGCTGTCACAGTAAAACCAGAAGGCTGAAGGATACCCATAGCATAGCCTGGATTGTGGATCCAAATTGACCAGTGCTGTGGTCTTACCCGGGTCATTTATCAGCTGTACAACAGTAGGCAAATTGTTTAATCTGCATGTCTCCTTCCTAATATGAGCATTTAGAACAATAACTCCAACTTGATGAGGTTATTTTTAAGATTAAATAGTATAATAAATGTAAAGCACATGACATATATCAGATGTTTAATAAATGTTTATTTCCTTTTTTTTCTTCTCCCCTAGCAAAAATTTAACTTTGCCTTGAAGTTTGCCAAATAAGGAGAAGGCCCCCAAAGTTGCTTGCTCTTGCAAGGATTGCAGACTCTCATATTCACCCAAGTACTTGAGAAGTGTCAGGCACATTCCAAACTCCAAAGGAAATTAAATGCTCTTCCCCTGCCACCCACTCTGTCCCCCAGGGACCCTAAGCACATTAAAATAACATTAAGGCAATGATTTAAGCTGAAAATTGGGCTGACAGGGAAAGCACTAGGCCCCACTCCTCAGAAGCTTAGCTATACCTATGGGCACAACAGGGTGGCTCCCCTGGCTGGCTGACGTCAGAGTTTAAAGTTGTTTTTACCCCTGGCATCTGTGGGAAGGAAAGGGAGGGGTGCGGAGCGCAGGAGCCTCTGGTTCTTTAAAAAAGCCTGCTGGGGACCCCTAGTGGCCACCAGCTATCATAGGTTTCTCTGCAAAAGGAAAGCATGAGGCCTCAGAAAAACTACCTGGGCTTCAATTATATTTGTCTTCGTTCTCTCCTCAGTGATCCAAGTTTTTCTCGGAAGTTAGTGGTTAGAAGGTAACCACTTTGTAACAGGCCTGTACAGCTCTCAAGTTTAGAAATTGGAGTTACGGGTGGCACAGACATCAAAATGATGGCATCAAATTGGAGGAGAGCTCTGAAATCCTCTTTTAATCCTCACCAGGAAAGCAGAAGGCAGAGCAAGCTGGCTGAAGACTGACAGAGAAGCATTTGCGTGTCCTTCACGAGCCCTGATTTTCATGGGAACAGCTGTCTCGGTGACTGCATACAAGGGCCCACTTCTTAGATCCGTTCCCAGAAACGCAAGAGAAAAAGTAGAAAAATAAGTCAAGGCCGTCCTGCTCATAAACAAATGTCAGACTCTTGTAGCTGGTGTGTTTCTGCTTCCTGAGTCTTTATTTCCCAAACCCTAGTGAACATAAGCAATAAAGCTATATCATGCTGGGGAATAAATAATAAATGACTCAGCCTCGACTCCAGGCATGTGTGGGGAATAGATATGGACCCAGCAGGGATTTATATACACAAAACACCACGACACTCCTGGTGAGAAACTTTTCCTTTTCAGGAGAAACTGAGAAAACACAAGTTTGTTTCAAAGCGGAACGGGGTGATTTTGGAAAAACACAGTTTTAGTCATTCAGACTCATCTTCAACTCAGCCCTCCAAGCTTCAGTTCTTTCCTTGCAATGATAAGGCCGGAAGCTAACTCCTCCTTTGGCAATTAGAGAAGAGAGTGCAACACCGGGACTGACGTCCACTAACAGATGAGGCACCAGCAGCTTCAGCATAGCCTAGAGACAGCAACCCCAGGCATAGCTATTAAGGACCCACCTTCAGAAATTTGCAATCTTGGTGTTGTTACATTAAATAAGCAGGAGACCCTTGGCCTGGGACTGTCTCATACTTTGAGGTCCTGCATAACAAACGGCAGCAGACGCCTTAACATGCTGTGGCCCAATAAGGCAAACGCCTAGCGGAAGCCAATCAGATGATTTTTTTCTATTTTTCTTCTGTGTTCATCTTGTAAAAGTTTACTGCTCACACTGCTGGGCGGAGCTCCCTAAAACCTCTTCTGGTTCTGAGTGTTGCTCAATTCACGAGTTGTTCTTTGATCAAACAAAGTCTGTTAAACAAATCTGTGTAAAATTTTTCTTTGACAATATCTCTGGCTTCCCAGCTGATTGTCCTGCCTTAGTGGTCACTGGAGATAGAGCTATTACTTTTGGCATTAGATATGACAGGAAGCATCACCCCAGGCAGCCAGAACAGAAAAAGAAAATGGCAGACAGCACAGGTTTCCAAGGGCTAGCTTGTCATTCACGAATCCTTTAAGCATGCTTTTTGTAGTGGGTTAAGTGGTTACACTCCAAAAAGATATGTCTATGTCCAATCCCCTAAAACCCATGAACATGATCTTATTTGGAAAAAGGGATTTTGCTGATGTCATTAAATTAAAGGTCTTGAGATGAGATCATTCTGGATTATCCAGGTGAGCCCTAAACTCAATGACAAGTATCCTTATAAAAAACAGGGACCAACCTGACCAACATGGAGAAGCCCCATCTCTACTAAAAACACAAAATTAGCCTGGCCTGGTGGCACAGGCCTGTAATCCAAATTACTCAGGAGGCTGAGGCAAGAGAATCTCTTGAATCCGGTAATTGGAGGTTGTGGTGAGCCGAGATCACACCATTGCACTCCAGCCTGGGCAACAAGAAAAAAAAAAAAAAAGGTACAGGGGTGAGATATAGAGAAGCAAATATCAAAGTCATATGGAGACTGAGGTAAGTATTGGAATTACACAGCCACAAACCAAGGAATGCCTGGAGCCACCAGAAGCTGGAAGAGGCAAGAAAGGATTTTTCGCTAATAGTCTGTGGAGGGGACATTGAACTGCTTATACCTCAGCTTGACTTCTGGCCTCCAGAACTGTAACAGAATAAGTTTCTGTTGTTTTCCATCACCCAGATTATGATAATTTTTAAGGCAGCCCTAGGAAATTAATATACTTTCAAAAAAATTGACTGAACACATTCTCCAGGCCAAACACTGTGCCAGACGCCAATGATAAAGCAGTAAACCAAACAAAGTCCCTACTCTCATGGAGCTTATTTTACAAAGGAGAAAGAGATTATACACTGGGAAATAGACAAATTTTTTGAGAGGGAAAAGTCCTGCAAATAAATATGTCAAACATGGCCCTGTGGTGAAGATCGTATACCTAGAAAACTGTAAAGCCTCCTCCAAAAGACACCGAAATTTGATAAATGAATTCAGCAAAGTCTCAGGTTACAAAACCAATGTACAGAAATCAGTATCACTGCTATACCCTAACAAAGACCAAGCTGAAAATATAATTAAAAACTCAATCTCTTTTACAATAGCTGCAAAAAAAAAAAAAAAAAAAAAAAAAAAAACTAGGAATATACTTAACCAAGGAGGTGAAATACCTCCTAGTACAAGGAGAACTACAAAACACTGCTGAAAGAAATCATGGATGACACAGACAAATGGAAACACATCCCATGTTCACAGAATGGAAGAACCAATATTATGTAAATGACCATACTGCCCAAAGCAATATACAGATTCAATGCAATTTCTATCAAAATATCAACATCATTTCTCACAGAACTAAAAATAAAAATCCTAAAATTTGTATACAACCAAAAAAGAGCCCTAATATCCAAAGCAATTCTAAACAAAAAGAACAAATTTGAAGGCATCACATTACCTGACTTCAAGCTATACTACAAAGCTATAGTTACCAAAGAGCAGGTATTGGTATAAAAGTAGATACATAGAACAATGGAACAGAATGGTGAACCCAGAAAGAAAGATAAATAGTTGCAACCAACTGATCTTTGACAAAGCAGACAAAAACATAAATTGAAGAAAGGACACCCTATGTAATAAATGGTACTAGGAAAACTGAAGAGCCACATGTAGAAGAATGAATGAAACTGGATCCCTCTCACCGTGTAAAAAATCAACTCAAGATAGAGCAAAGACTTAAATCTAAGACCTGAAATCATAAAAATTCTAGAAGAAAACCTAGGAAAAACTTTCTTCTGGATATCGACCTAGGCAAAGATCTTATGACTGAGACCCCAAAAGCAAATGCAACAACAACAAAAATAAAAGGGACCTAATTAAACTAAAAATCTTCTGCACGGCAAAACACATAATCATCAGAGTAAACAGAGAGCTCACAGAATGGGAGAAAATATTCGCAAACTTTGCATCAAACAAAAGATTAATATCCAGAATTTACAAGAAACTCAAACAAATCAGCATGAGTAAAACTGAGTCAAACAAATCAGCATGAGTAAAAAAAATAATCCCATCAAAAAGTAGGCAAATGACATGAATAGATATTTCTTAAAAGAAGACATATAGATGGCCAACAAACATGAAAACCTGTCCAATATCACTAATCATCAGGGAAACACAAATTAAAACCACAATGAAATACCACCTTACCCCTGCCAGAATGGCCACTATTAAAAAGTCAAAAAACAATAGATGCTGGTGTGAATGTGGTAAAAAGGGAGCATATTTACACTGCTGGTGGGAATGTAAATTAGTACAACCTCTATAGTAAACAGAATGGAGATTTCTTAAAGAACTAAAAGTAGATCTACCATTCAATCGAGAAATCCCACTACTGGGTATCTACTCAAAGGAAAAGAAGTCATTATATTAAAAAAACAAAAACAAACAAACAAAACAAAACAAAAAAAAAACACTTGCAGGCATGTTTATTGTAGCACAATTCATGATTGCAAACATACAAAATCAACATAAGTGCCCATCAACTTATGAGAGGATAAAGAATATGTGGTATATATACACCACAGAATACTACTCAGCCATTAAAAAAGAACAAAACAATGTCTTTTGCAGAAACTTGGATGGAACTGGAAGCCACTATTCTAAGTGAAGTAACTCAGGAATAGAAAACCAAAAACTGTATGTTCTCACTTATAAGTGAGAGATAAACTATGGGCACACGAAGGTATACAGAGTGGAATAAGGAACTCTGGAGACTCAGAACGGGAAGGGTGGGAGGAGGGTAAGGAATTTAAAAAACTGCATATTGGGTACAATATACATTTCTCAGGTGACAGGTGCACTAAAATCTCAGATTTCAGCACTACACAATTCATCCACAGAACCAAAAACCTCCTGTATCCCAAAGGCTATTGAAATTTAAAAATTTTAAATAGAAGCACTTATCAATATTTAAAACATAATTGAGGGATGCAACTCCAGACAGGATGATTAGGCAAGAGTAGGTGACAATTTAGCTGACTCCATCCAGAAATATCCAGAAAATTTTGAGAAGAACCTTAGGGGCATTGGACTTTTTCAAGAGATCAGGGTAAAGCCAGAAAAAAAAAAAAAAAAAAAAAATGATATTTTGCAGCCATTACTATATACCTTTAAAATTCCCAAAATTGTTTCTCAAGCTATACTCCTTGGAACCCTGAGGTGTTCCACTAAAACCTGTGCAGGAGTCACACACAGCTGGAGGGGGGCTGGAGGAGACTGAGGCAGGGTTCTTTGCCCCTGAAATCTCTGTTAATCAGAGCAGCTATATGCCCTCCAACTTTCTGTATTATAGCTTCCATGTAAGCTTTTGCTTAAGAAACTGTTTTGCAACTGAAAAAATTTGAAAACCACTGCCCTAAGTTGATGTAGCCTAGGAAATGTGAAATTAAACTAACGTAGAGATGGTTTTATCCAGGGCCTTCTACGTTTCAAAGTACAGCCATTAGTTCATCAGGATGTACGTAGACTAAACAAGGACATAGAATGTTTTCTCCTTCCTCCTGGATTCCTGTCTCCCTTTAATTGAGAGTCATTCCTTGAGGAAGGAGGCTTTACTTAACTGAAAGATATATATTGATCATCTGAATTATTTTTTAACTCATTATACAATAGTTCAGGTTTTCACACTTTTCCTAAATATTTTTTAAGAATCCCTACCCCGTGTAACATGCTACAGTTACTTCACAGCAGTGCTAAAATAAAGTCAAGGAGGCAGCCAAATAGAACTTCTTGTTAGCTGGTGATATGGTTTGGATGTTTGTCCCCTCAAAATCTCATGTTGAAATGATGCCCAGTGTTGGAGGTGGGGCCTGGTAGGAGGAGATTGGATCATGGGAGCAGATCCTTCATGAATGGTTTAGCACCATCCCCTTGGTGATGAGTGAGTTCTTACTCAGTTGGTTCATGTGAGACCTGATTGTTTAAAAGACTCTGGGACCTCCCCCTTCTCTCTCTCTTGCTCCCACTCTCACCATGTGACGTCATCTGCTCTCCGTTTGTCTTCTGCCATGATTGTAAGCTTCCTAAGACCCTCACTAGAAACGGATTCTGGAGCCATGCTTGTACAGTCTGCAGAACTGTGAGCCAATTAAACCTCTTTTCTTTACAAGTTACCTAGTTTCAGATATTCCTTTATAGCAATGCAGAAGCTGACTAACACAGAAAATTAGTACTGAGGAGAGGGATGTTGCTATAAAGATACCTGAAAATGTGGAAGTGGCTTTTAGTAACGGGCAGAGGTTGGAAGAATTTGAAGGACTCAGAAGACAGGAAGATGAAGGAAAGTTTGGAACATCTTAGAAAGTTGTTAAGTGGTTGTGACCAAAATGCTGATCAAAATATGGAGTGAATATGAGCCTGATGAAGTGAGGAAGATGGGAATGAGGAACTTATTGGGAACTGGAGTTAAGGTCACCCATGTTACACCCTAGCAAAGAATGTGGTTGGGTTGGATTCATGACCTAGAGATCTGTGGAAGTTTGAATTTAAGAGTGATGACCTAAGATATTTGGCAGAAGAAATTTATAAGAAGCAAAGTGGTCCAAGATGTGGCCTGGATGATTGCAACAACCTATGATTAGATACAGGAGTGAAGAAATGATTTAAAGTTGGAATTTATAATTAAAAGGGAAGCAGAGCAAAAAAATGGAAAAATTTGCCTCCTGGCCATGTGGTAAAGAAAGCAAAAGCATTTTCAGGAGAGGAATCCAAGCAGGCTATGTTGTACAGATTAGTGTGACTGAAAGGGAGGCCAAGTGCTACTAATATCCAAGACAATGAATGAAGGGCTTTGAAGCCATTTCAGAAGTTTTCAGGGCAGCCTCCCCTCACAAGCCCAGAGGCCTAGGAGGAAAGAATGATGTTGGTGGCCAGACCCAGGGCCCCACTGCCCTGTGCAGCCTTGGGACACTGCATCCCGCATTCTGACTACTATAGTTTCAGCTTCAGCTCAAAGAGGCCCAGATCCAGCTTGGACCATGACTCTGGAGGGTGCAAGCCATAAGCCTTGGTAGCTGCCATGTGGTGTTAAGCTTTCCGATGCTCAGAATGCAAGCATGAAGGAGGCTTGGTGGCTTCCACCTAGATCTCAGAAGATGTATGGAAAAGCCTGGGTGCCCGGCAGAAGCCTGCCATAGAAGTGGAGCCCTCACAGAGAAGCACTATTAGGGCAATACTGAGGGGAAGTGTGGGTTTGGAGCCCCCACACAGCATCCCCACTGGGGCACTGCCTAGTGGAGTTGCAGGAAGGAGGCCTAGTGGAGTTGCAGAATGGTAGATTCACTGGCAGCTTGCACCTTTTACCTAGAAGAGCTACAATCTCTCAACTCCAACCTGTGAGACCAGCCACATGGCCTGCACCCTGCAAAACCACAGCAGCGGGGCTGCCCAGAACCCTGAGATCCCAAGCCTCACATGAAGATGTGGGACATGAAGTCCAGAATTATGTTAAAGCTCTAAAATGTAATGCCTGCACTGCTGGATTTCTGACTTGGTTGGGCCCTATTATCCCTTCTTTTGGCCAATTTCTTCCTTTTGGAATGTATACCCAATGCCTCTACCACCATTGTATCTTGGAAGTACATAATTTGTTTTTTATCTGATAGGCACATAGTTGAAAGAACATCATCTCCAGATAAGATTTGGAACTTGAGACTTGAGACTTGGGACTTTTTAGTAAGCTGGAATGAGTTAAGAATTGGGGGATCTGTCATGAATGCATGACTGTATTTCAAAATGTGAAAAGGTCATGAGATTTGGGGGACCCTCACCAGAAGCAGAATATCCTCAAGTATTTCTTTATAGTGATACAAAAACTGACTAACAAAGCTAGTAATCTTCTCCACTCTACAATCAATGACAAATTTTAAAAAAATGTGGCAGTAGAGTACCCTCAATGGATTTAGCTGGGCTAATTTTAGCCTGCTGAAACCTCAGGGTTATCAGTTGCAATTAGATTTTCTGTAACATAAAAAAAAATCATGAATAATAGTGGCATCAACAAGAGGGAAGGACGTTTTAATTCCCCTCCCCAAAAAGTCGTGTAGTCAGGCCACATCCACCATGGCACTCAAGTGTTAGGACCCAGGTTCCTTTCACCTTGTGGTTCTGGCATGCAGAGTTTCTGTCCCAAGATCACCTCGTGGTTCAAAAGGGCTACTTGAGCACCAACCACATAATCCAAATTTCCACCAACAGGAAGGATGAAGTAGGGGGAAATGACATGCCTTTCACTTTAAAGACACTTGCTGGAAATTGCAACTTGTACTTCATTTTACACCTCATTGGCCAAAACTTAACCATGTGGCCAAACCCAGCTGCAGGAAGTTGAGAAATGTAGTCTTTTTTCCAAGTAGTCATGTGCCAGCTTAAAATTAGGGGTTGTATTGCTAACCCCTGTGTAGCCTCATCTCACTGTGCTCACCCCTACTCTCTGAGCTCTGCCACACTGGCCTGCTCCCAGTGCCTTGACTAGATCAGGCTCCCTTACAACAGAGGGTCTTTGTATGTTCTCTTTCATTGTCTGAGCCACTCTTCTCCCATGGCCTACCGTCCTTATCTATCTATTAATAAACCCCATCTATCCTTCAGATCTGACTTGAAACAGCACCTTCAGAGGAAAGCCTTCCTTTACATCAAACTAGGTTGAATGCCCTACTATATGGTCTCAGGGTGCATACCCTTCTTGTTTGTAGTACTTATCACTGTTATAGTTTGACATTTACTTGCATGGTTAGTTCATTAATGATTATCTCCTCCTTCAGGCAGTAAGTCTGTCTTATTCACTACTGTATCTCTAGTACTTTGTTTAATACCTGGTGCTTAGAAGGTGTCCAGTAAATATGAGTTAAACAAGTTAATACCATTTAAATGTCTGCTTTACAAACATGGTGCCAAATTCCCTAAAAAAATAAAAAATAAAAAATAAATTTAAAAAAAACTATTTTTGGGGCAAAGGACACAAACAGAAACTTCTCCAAAAAAACATAAATGTGGCTAACAAGCATATGAAAAAATGCTCAACATCACTAATCATTAGAGAAATGCAAATCAAAACTGCATGAGACACCATTTCACACCAGTCAGAATAGTTATTATTTAAAAAGTCGAAAAATAACAGACACTGGTGAGGTTGCAGATAAAAGGGAATGTTTATGCATGCTGATGGGAATGTAAATTAGTTCTGTCTCTCTGGAAAGCAGTTTGGAGATATCTCAAAGAACTTAGAAATACCATTGGACCTAGCAATCCCATTACTTGATATATACCCAAAGGCATATAAATCATTCTGCCATAAAGACACCTGCATACATGCATTCACTGCAGCACTATTCACAATAGCAAAGACATGGAATCAACCTAGATGCTTACTAACAGTAGATTGGATAAAGAAAATGTGGTATATATACATCATGGAACACTATGCAGCCATAAAAATAGTGAAATCATGTACTTTGCAGCAACATGGATGGAACTGGAAGCCATTATCCTAAGCAAATTAATTTAAGAACAGAAAACCCAATACTGCCTGTTCTCACTTATAAGTAGGAGCCAAATATTGGGTGCTCATGGACATAAAGATGGCAACAACAGACACTGGGGACTACTTGAGAGTGAAAGGTGGGAGGAGGGTGAAAAAATCATTTGTACACCAAACCCTAGTAACCATGTAACAAACCTTGTAACTCATAACCATGTAACAAACCTGCACACGTATCCCCTTGAACCTAAAATGTAAGTTAGAAGGTAAACAAAAACATATTTGTGACAAATATAAGATGTATAAGATGTACAACTAATTACAAAGTTATTTTTTCCATTTCGCTTGCCTAAATTATGATTGTATACAAAACAAAAATATGAATATTTTCTTGCCCATAATCTGGAAACTCTGAAGCTTTTTTTGGGAAGAGGGATATGTAGTAGTTGCTTATATTAGTGAATGTGGGCATGAGGCAGTGGGGGAGGAGTTTTATTTCTATTTTTAATCTTCCCAGGTGTTTTCTCCTTCATTCCCAAGCTCCTTTGCAGCTGGCTTTAAATTTTTGCATTGAGTCATCCTTGAATACATTTCCTAAATATACTCTAATCAAAGTAGCAGCCTTCCTTTAGTAGTTCAGCCAGTCTGATGTAATTCTAACAACACAGACAACAATTTCATTCCTCTAACTTGAATAGTCTTCTATCAGCAGCTTTATTGAAAAATCCCCTCGTGTGCAATTTACCAGCACTTTCTGTTTAGGGGTGATGGTAATAGGCCTTGTTCAGGGAATCAAAACTGAACAACTCCCAAAACTAATCTTTTACTGGAGTTGAGTCACATCTTTCCATATTTCTTTTGTGTAAAAACAGCCACAAAAAATAAAATGACTACGGGAGAGAGAACAAATAATCAAAAGCTGACTATATTTGTGGTGTTTTCCAACTGTGGCTTCTACATGACTTCCTTGCTAAATTATCTTGAATCTTATTGTCCTTAATAATGATGAAATGATAATAGAGTCATAGCAAATATTTATTGAGTGCTTACTATATGCCATGCAGAGCCATCAAAATAAAACACTAAGGAACACTATGCTAACCTAATATTGTAAAACCTAACACACTAGAACGCCCTATGTTTGAAACTGTGTCTGGCAATATACACTATTTATATATAAATGACACAAAAATCTTCTTCCAGCAAATTGGTAAGCATGAGTCATAAGATTTCTTGAGCTCTTCTCCTTCCACATACAAATCTTGATATGTATTATGGATACTCTTCCTCCTCACTTGAGTTTGAGATTATTAACTCAAGCTACCTCCTTGGGTCTTCACTGACTTATTTCTTAAGTGTCTTTCATCTAATGCATTGATGAGCACTCACAGCCAACAGACTTCATGCAGCCCACCTGGCTTTGTGACACTGTCTACAATACAACTGTAGAAACAATAAGTGAAAATATTAGTATTGATAAATGATATTCCCACTCATATATACATATTTGTAAAACCCTGCCCATGTTTTCTCTTGCCTTCAGGTCTCTACACATTCTGTTCCCTCTGTCTGAAACCTGCAGCCTGCTTCTGCCTAGCAAACTCTGAACCATCTATCACTTATCAGCTTTCATATCTCTCTAAATCTAGTTATCCAATCAGTAACCCTATTGTATAGCATTTACCATACTATGTTATAAAAGTGCTATACAATTGTCTGTAATGCCCAATGAATTACAAGCTTTAGAACAGTAAAGACTGTGTCTTCTCTTGATTTATTTTCTGCATCAAAAGCAAGCAAAATAAGAATTCATGTTCATATATATTAAAAAATGTATTGACTATTTATTATAGACCTGGACAATAACTATGAAGGTATGCTTTCAACACTGATTAATGGCCTGCTATAAGTTGCCCAATTCTCAAACATAAACCACAAATTCTTCTACTTTTGTTGCAAAAGCAACAGCTCTACAGTCTTGTGGATATAAACAAAACCAACCCACCTATCCCAATTCCAAAATAAATTAATACTTCTGTATTTCTTGCCGTCAATTGTATCTTCAGTAAGTAATTTGTTAGAGAGAATGGTAGAATTATGGTAGATTATTCATGAGATAATTTATTTAAATATATAAATAGACTGACCATGTTTCTCATCTGCTCAAAACTTCCAGTGATGCCTTAATATCTGTACAATGAAAACCCATATTTCTGAGGCTGATATTTAAGGCTAGTCATGATCTTGCACCTTCCTACCTTTCCAGCCCTTTCTTCCCAACCCATCACACACTTGGTATTCTAGGCAAATCAATTTGTTATTCCCTAATATGTGCAATCTTTGATCATAATGATAATAACCAACCCTCAAAGAGTCTTCATTGTATGCCAGCCCCTCTTCTAAGTGCTTTACATATGTTAACTCAGGTAATCTTTACAACATTGTTAGGTGGCTATCACTATTATCTCTGTTTTAGAAATGAAAAACTTGAGGCACCTTGCTTAAGGTCACACAGTATGTAGGAAAGCCTGGCTGTGATCCCAGACAAGTTTAGCTCCAGGGCAATGTTCTGAATCATTATGCTCCCTGCTTCACTATTCTGCTCCTTCTACCTGTCCCCACCTCTGCATTTCTGAATCCCATACACAGCTTTCAAGTCTCAACTCAAATGGCACCTTCTATATGAAGACTTTCTTGATCTCCCACTATCCTTGTTTCTCCTGAAATCCCCTAGCCTCTTGCCAATATTTACCTTCTAATGGAGCTGACTTTCTAACCTGTCTATATTTGAATGTATTTGCCTTTGCCTTACCTGAAGTAAGCTCCTTAAAGTCGGAACCTTATTTTCATTACTGATCTTTGTTTTAACCCCAGTACACATAGTTTGTAGTTTCATTCATAACAGGTATGTAATAAATTTTTTTTGGAAATTGAAGAAAAAGGAGGCAAACAATGAAAAAAGAATGCGATAAATGGATTATCCTCTGATATTTTATTATATTTTAATGCCACATTCAAAGTCACTGAACACATTTGTCCAAATAAAATACGTTATAATAAACTGAGAAAACTATCTAAGACTTTTCTTATCCTTGCCACTGTATCATTTTTCTCAATCACCCTTTTGTTTTTCTGACAAATATCTACCTTAAGGACTATCCTTAAGGACTGAGCTTAAATGTCACTTCCTCCCAAGGCTGTTCTTGAGGATGTCCATCTAATAACCCCAGGGATGGTGACAGATTTCTTCTGTATCTCCTATGGCTCTTCTGCCTAACATTACACAGTCCATTGGATTGTGTTGAGGTGTTTACTTGACTTCTCATTAGGCTAGGAGTAGAGGGCCATGGACTTCATCTTTATGTGGCTGGAGGAATTAGCTGAGGAACCCTGTCCCCACACTCACAGCCTTTAATCAGACAAAACCCCATTGCTAAATATAGACTATAACCTATGCTGCACTTATCCCAGAGTAACAAAAAGTTGCCATCCTGTACTACTCTGGTGGTTATTAATGCCTAGAGCTGCTCTGGACAGGTTTCTCACCAACAAAGAAAATGTTCTTACTTCAATATCAGTTTAGATTTTACCGTCCCTGAGAATAACATCAACACTTTCTCTTAGAAGCTTTTGCTTATATTATAGGTTAGCCAGTACTATGGTTTGAATTTTTATCCCCTCCAAAACTCATTTTGAAATTATTTGCCAATATGACCAAATTAAGAGGTGAGACTTTTGAGAAGCCATGAGAGTTCCACCCTTGTTGGTGGGATTGGTGCCCTTGTGAAAGGAAAAGTTTGGCCCCCTCTTGCTTTCTCTTGCCCTTCCACCTTCTGCCATTGGATGGCACAGCAAGAAGGTCTTCAGAAGATGCTGGCTCCTCTATCTTGCACTTCCTAGACTCCAAGACCATAAGAAATTTCTGAATTTTCTGTTCATTATAAATTACCCAGCCTGTGTATTCTATCATGGCAGCACAAAATGAACTAAAACATCCAGTAAAGGAACCAACAGGTCTGCAACTTTGCTGGTGGGAGTTTTAAGAAGGAAACTCATGTTGAGGCCTCCCCTGACTAGAGGACTGTAGCCAAACACTTCCTTCACTCATACAGCCCATTTTCCCTTAAAGCGTAGGCTTTCCTGGGATTTTTATACTTGGCAGTAGAGAGGACAGCTAGATTTTTTTTTTAACACTAAGAAGCTTGCTTGAAAAAGGGTTGTTTTGGCTGGGTATGGTGGCTCATGCCTATAATCCCTGCACTTTGGGAGGCTGAGACAAGAGTATCACTTGAGCATAGGAGTTCAACAGCAGCCTTGGTAACACATTGGAACACTTGTCTCTACAAAAAAAAAATGTTTTAAATAAAAAATGGTCAGGCATGGTGGTGTGCTTGTAGTCCCAGCTACACGGGAGGCTAAGGTGGGAAGATTACTTGAGTCTGGGGAGTTGAGGCTGCAGTGAGTCATGATTGTACCACTGCATTTCAGTCTGGGCAGCAGAGTGAGACCCTTTCAAAAGAAAGAAAGGAGAGAGAAAGAAAGACAGGGAGGAAGGAAGGAAGGAAGGAAGGAAGGAAGGAAGGAAGGAAGGAAGGAAGGAAGGAAGGAAGGAAGGAAGGAGGGGAGGAAAGAAGGCAGGCAGCGAGAAAAGAAAGAAGAAAGAAAGAGAGGAAAGAAAGAAAGAGAGAAAGAAAGAAAGAAAGAAAGAAAGAAAGAAAGAAAGAAAGAAAGAAAGAAAGAAAGAAAGAAAGAAAGGAAGAAAGAAAGAAAGAAAGAAAGAAAGAAAGAAAGAAAGAAAGAAAGAAAGAAAGAATTTTTTGTGGGACAATTAGCCAAAAAAGCCCAAAATAGCCTGAGGGTAGGCATGCTATCCCCTGGCAGCTAGCTAAGGTGACTGGGGAGTTGTGGTCTAATTTCTCTGAGATTCAAGGTAAAGTACAATTGAGCTAAACTGTCTCTTCTAATTGTAATTTCCTCTGCTTTCATTCTCTAATGTGGAAATTCCCAGTCTCAGATAGTGCTTTAGGGCTGCTGAAGACAGTGGGTGGTGACAGGAAAATGCAACTTGTCCCACCCCTCCATCTTGGGCCTCAGTGGAGAAAAGGTGTCAATGGTACTAAGTGGTGCTGAGCTTCAAGTGTTATTGCAAGATGACTGGGAGCAAAGCTGGGGTAGAAGAAGACCCATGATGCTAAAGGAATAGCTGAAAGCAGACATGCACACAATGGAGTAATACACAAACTTTGGGTTTCTCCAAAGGAAAGGAAAGCACCACTCCCTGAGGACAAAAGAGAGTTATAGAAAAAAATCCTATAATAGACATTCAGTAAATGTTTAATATCAATCGAAAACCCAAAAAGAAATATTTCTACTGCTCTTCTGAAAGTCAAAGACAGAAAACTTAGACACTTGAACAAAATAATTCTTCATATAGTGAGAAGGAGGAAGTATAGTTGAATCGATAAGAGCTGTTCTCTAGGCAATGCTGTCCAATAGAACTGTCTTCAATGTTGAGAGATTATGGATTACACTGTCTATGCAGTCCAACATGGCAGCCCCAGCCACATGCTGCTATTATGCACTTAATATGTGGCTAGTACAATTAAAAACTAAATCTTAAATTTTAATTAATTTAAATTTAAATTAAATGCATGTGCTGATAGCTACCGTACTGAACAGTGCAACTTTAGACTCATGCTGACTTAGATTTGATTCCCAGCTGTATCTTTTACAACTCATGTGCTCTGAAGTAAGGCAATAAGCCTTTCTAAACTTTAGTGTCCTAATGTGTAAAATGCAAATATTAATAACACTCTTTTGAGAGTGTTGAGGATTAAATGAAATAATGCATGTAAGTGCTTAACAGTACCTAGCACCAAGTACATGCTCAATATATGTTAGCAAATTATTTAACATAAAGATAGATGACAGTAATATGAACTACAAGCTTTTTTATCAATTGGAATAACAGAAGAATAGTTATTTTAATAAAGAAAGAGTTGGTCTCTGTTCCATTGCCATATTTTATTTTCTTCATAGCACTACCATTCTCTAGAAGCTATATTATTAATTTATTCATTTACATGGTTTTTATCTGTTTGCAATGCAAGAACAGTATATAAGTTCACAAGTTTTTTTTTTTCTTCTTCCTCTTCTTTTTCATAAGCCCAATATCTTGTTGAGTATCTAGCCCATAATAGGTTCTTCCTAAGCAGTTACTGAGTAGATTAATAACTTAACAAATTAACCTAATCTTATTCACGATTTCAAAAAACCTTAGGGATACTACTGCTTACCAAAAGAGAAAAGAAAAGATGCTTTTTCTCCCACAATGGCTAGTGCATAGTGAAAGACTAATGATGGATAAATACAGGATGATTTCATAAATCAGTATGAATCAATTAAGACCAAAGCAAGTGCTACCTTTTTTGAGATTTGGAACTTCAACTCTTCGGATTCTTTTATTACATAATTGCTCAAAACTTAGTGAGTAATTTAGATTACTATACATATAATTTGCCAACAAAAATGATATTCTGTCAAAATTAATTGCCTTTTATTTTTGTCAAACCTATTTTTAAAGAATTCAATCAAAATACTAAAACATTTTCCAGAAAACAAAGCTCAATTAACATAAATGAAATGAAGATAACTACGCTTTTATACAATGATGTGCCTCAAATACATTTTTCATGCTTTAATACTCAGCAAAACTACAACATAATAAAGTTTTAAAAAACAATGAAATTGTCTCTAATTTGCAGATCCAACATAGTCAAAATATATTGTTAATAAAATTAACATTCACATAATGGCACTGCTACCAAAGTATAATTAATATAAACTGAACTAGATTATAATTTACTGAGAAGAATACTCCACTAATTGCCAAAGAAGTGCCTGAATAGTGATTGACACCTGTAGCACACAGAAATACAGTCAGGTTTTACAATCTCAGAGAATCTTTAATCTAATGCTTGAAGGTGGGAAGAGAAGAGATTAGAAAACATACTCTACTTCAGACAGAAAAATTGGTATTTTTTATTTGATTGCTTTCTTCCTCTTTAAATTATTGGGTATGAGCATCAGGTCTATGGGCAGGGAAGTGAATAGGTTTGCATCATACATTTAGATCCAAAATAACAATCATTATAATAGATAACTTGTAATTCTTACTATCTGTTCATCACTGTTCTAAGACTTTATTTGTAAATTGTCCAATCCACATTTTCCCTGGCCAGATAATTCAAAGCCAACATTTACAAACTAAATTCATTACCCTTCCCATGTTTAAAGAAAAACTTTAGACACAATAAATTTAACAACATTTATTTGCACAGAGTGACTCATGACTCAGGAAGCACTCAAAACCAGAGCAGGTTCACAGAGTTCCACCCAGCAGTGTGAGCAGTGAGGTTTCCTAGGCCAAACTCAGAAGCAAAATAGAGAAATCACCTGATTGGTTACAGCTAGATATCTTCCTTATTTGGGCATGGTGTGATGAGGCATTTGCCTTATTTGGGCATGGTATTATCAATTGGCTTCCTGTGATTGGCTAAAGCTGTACTACTTGTCATTGGCTGAAACCTGGTTATTTGTTAGAAAAAAATATACTCCTAATTTAGGTTTCAACTTGTTTATGCACTAAGTTAGGTAGTAATTTGTTATGTAAGAACCGAAAGTACTCAGAGAGCCTCAGGCTAACGACCTGCTGCCTATTTAATTACACATCCATGAACTTGCAAATCATTTGAGTAATTTTCTTAACTATTTATTGGTGGAAATGCACCCTCTTAAAGAAAATCTGGGTCCAGGCACAGTGGCTCACCAGTAATCCTAGAGCTTTGGGAGGCTTAGGTAGGAGGATCACTTGAGGCCAGGAGTGTAAGACCAGCCTGAACAACATAGTGAGAGCCTCTCTACAAAAAATTTTTACAACTAGCCAAATGTGGTGGTGCATACCTGTAGTCCTAGCTACTGGGGAGGTTGAAGCAGGAGATCACTGGAGTCCAGGAGTTTGAGGTTGCAGTGAGCTATGATTGCACTACTGCACTCCAGCCTAGGCTACCAAGTGAGACCTCATCTCTAAAAAGAAAAAAAACCTGAAAAATTAAAATATATATACAAAACCGATGAGTTTAATATTGGGTATGTTGAAAATGCATGCATGATACATGACATAATTAAAATACAACTTTGCTTTTGGCTCTCCATTATCTTACTAAAATTTATTCAGCTGGGTAGTTACCTACACCAGAATAAAAACTCTATCAGGTCTAAGAATTTTTAAATTCCACTCTTCAGTGACAGTTATACAATGAGTTTAGTCACATCAAAAAAAGCCTCAGTTTCAGAGAGCAGAATGGTGGTTGCCAGGGGCCCAGGGTAATGAAGAGTTACTGTTTATGCAGAATGAAAGAGTTATGAAGATGGATGATGGTGATGCTTGCACAGCATTATGAATGTATTTGATAACACCAGACTGTACACTTAAGAATGGTTAAGCTGGTAAATCTTATGTCATGTGTATTTTACCACCATAAAAATAATTGGGGAAAAAGTCTAATTCAAATATTATATGTGCAGCCACACACAATAATTGAAACTCTGAACTTGACTAAATGCTCCTGCTCTCATTGACTCCCCCATAAGGCTGGAAGTCTGCAGTGAGAAAGGCACTTGTGGTAGCTGCGTCTCCGTTTGTTCAAAATGCTTTCCCCAGCTGGGTCATGAGTCCTGGCCCTCTTGTGTGGGTTCAGAGGAGGGAGAAAGGGAAAGGGGCAAGAGAGGACTAACTTACAATGAACTGGTCTCATATTGCATGCTCCTGGCTAGTGGTTTCAGCTGACCTCCCTCTCTGGTGGGGTTTTACTGGGTTTCTCTCTCTGTATTTTACCACTGTGCCACTCTCTCCTGCAGTATCCCTGACCCAGAAGGTTGACTTTCCCTTATAGGTGGTCACTTATAACTCCTTTCTCAGGCATACTTCCGTACTCTTTCTGCTGAGGACTTCATTCCAGGAGGCCTATGGGACAGATGCAGAATTCCACTGGATCACTACTCCTGTGCAGCCCACATCTAGTGCATTTGAAACATGCATCCCTTGCCTTGACAATGTATTTGATGCAGGCTGATCCCAGAGTGGCAGCAACCACTGTCAAAGCAATTAATCATCCCCTGTCTCTCCTTCTAGACTTTCTGGACAAGAATCAGACCCCAAACCACAGTTCACCTTAGTTGTCTCAGAGAGAGTCAGGCACCAGTTCTCCTAACTACAAGGAATGCATTTCAAAGTTCACCAAATAGCCCTTTCTTTCACTAAGCTTGGGCAAGTATGTAAAATTCCCTGCCACCTCCCTCCCAAAGGCAGGTGATGAGATTTTAGAGCATGAAAAAAAGTATTCCTAAATACATTTATTTAGCAATCTTCTCTTCCTTCCCATCCTCTGAACATTTTTTATTTCCTTGCTCTGCTAAGTCAGGGAACTGGTTCTCAGAGAATTCCTTTACTAAGTCTTTATTTACAGATATGTCCCACTCTCCATTTGCCTATCAATAGCTACTATCTTAGTGCCTCTATTGAAACTGAGGCATGAAGAGTCTCACTCTAACATGAATATAAAAGCAAGTTGAAGGCTAAGCTTCTGTAACAGAGAGACCCAGTCAACAAAGATTAAATAAGACTGAGGCTTGACTTTCTGGATCAGAAAGACTGTTCTCTTTATTAATTTAGCACTCAGTTTTCTTCCATGTACTCAGCCATCCTCTAAGGATATAGCTCTTAAATCTGTTGCCCCCTGAACCCTTTTATACTCTTAAAAATTATTGAGAACCCATGAAATCTAAAACACTGCCACCACCAAATGTTGGCAAGGATGCGGAGCAAGAGAAAAAGCTCATTCATTGATGGTAGAAATACAAAACTGTACAGCAACTTTGGAAGACAGTTTGGCAGTTTCTTACAAAGCTAAACATATGCTTACCATATGATCCAGCAATCATACTCCTTGGTATTTACTCAAATAAATTGAAAACATGTCCACAAAAAAACCTGCACATGGATGTTTACAGCAGCTTTATTCAAATTGCCAAAACTTGGAAGCAACCAAGATGTCCTTCAGTAGGTGAGTACAAAAATAAACTGTGGTACATCCAGACAATTGAATGTTATTCAGTGCTGAAAAGACATGAACTTTCAAGCTATAAAAAACATGAAAAAACCTTAAACTCATATTATGCAGTGAAAAAAGCAATCTGAAAAGGCTACGTACTGTATGGTGCCAATTACAGGATACCCTGGAAAAGGCAAAACTATGGAGACAGTAAAATGATCAGTGGTTGTCAGGGGTTATGGGGAGGAAGGGATGAGTAGGCAGAGCACAGAAGTTTTTAAGGCAGTAAAACTACTCTGTATGATACTATAATAGTCGATACATGTCATTATACATTTGTCAAAACCCATAGAATGCACAATGCCATGAATAAACTCTAAAGTATGGACTTTGGGTGATAAGGGTGTGTCAATGTAGATCCATCAGTTGTAACAAATGTACCATTCTGGTTTGGGATGTTGGTAGTTGGGGGGGTTGTGTGCATTTGGGGAGGAAGGGTATATGAAAACTCTCTATATTCTATATTTTCCACTTAATTTTACTGTGTACCTAAAACTTCTGTAAAAAAAAAATCATGTCAAAATAAAATTTCTGAGGACCCCAAAGAGCTTTGGATTTTATGAATTATATCTATCAATGACTATTGCATTCAAAATTAAAACTAAAATTTTTACAATATTTATTCATTCATTCAAAAATAGTACTCAACTCATTATATATGAAAATAAGTAATATATTTCTGGGAAAAATAGATCTATTTGCTAAAACACAAATGTAATGAGAAGAGTGAAATTATTCTGTTTTTGGAAATCTCTTTAATATTAAATACCTGGGTTAATAGAAGTCAGTTAGATTCTCATATATTCTACATTCAGTCAGTTTCACTGTATCGTTTTCATTAAAACAGATGAATAAAAGCCAGCCAGACAGAGTTTTGTAGTTGGAAAATGAAGGGCTACTCTAATAGTCTTTTGAGATAATTATGGCTATTCTTGTTGGATACTATACCAACATTTAACAAGTTATAGGATAGTTAGGATAGAATACCCTATAGGATTATAGGGGAGTTATACCAAAACTTAATAAGTAATAGGATAGTTGCAGGGTAGAATCTTAAATCTGATATTAATGAACTGTTCATGTTCTATTATATTAAAATCCATTGGTTTATCATGCAATTTACATGTTTTTTTTTTTTACTATGTGTGAGGTAGTAACATACATTGGTCACTTAGAAAATACTGGTGAACTGAGTTAATGTAGGTTCAAATTGCATGATAAACCAATGGATTTTAATATCATAGGACATGAACAGTTCATTAATATTAGGTTTAAGAGTCTACCCTGCAACTATCCTATAACTTATTAAGTTTTGGTATAACTCTCCTATAATCCTATAGGATTAACACACTTCATTATGCAATATTTTAAAAACATATTAATTAATATACTGCCAACTTAATCAACAGAAGTATTTAAATATTGGGAAGCTATTGAGGTCTTGGCAGCAAATATAAGTTTTTTTAAAATATATTTTTGCTTATCTGCTCAAATTTTAACATTGGCTGACTTCGTTCATTTTCAGAGAATGTCTGCTGAAATCCCCAAGTCTAAATAACTATAGTTTTTCTGTCTACCTATTTAAATGCGAATGGTGGTACACCACAAAACAACAAAAAGCAAGTTCAGCTATTCAAACACACACGGGCTTTGAGACACCCACCGTACTTAGGCAGGCAGCAGAAGAATTGGATGTACACTTGCCATTTTGTCACACTGAATGTCAAAAAGATGTATTCTCAAAGTCCAAGATTTAATAAAATTAGTGATTTTTACTACTTCATCAAGGAAAACCTTAGGTAAAACTGGCACTTTTCACTACTGTGTGGTGATGAATCGAATGACTACTTTTACAATAGAATGAACTGCCTAGATTTGTGCTAAGGTGACAGTTTTACCCACCATTAATTTTGCACCCACAGTGTCAACGTCAACATAGTGTATAAAGCAAATAACAAATTAATATTACAGTGAAAATAGTTTTGACCCCTCAGACCCTCAAAATGTCATGCAAACTTGCAAGAGTCTGCAGACCACACTTCAAGATCAACTATCTTGGAGCTCTGTCTGCATCTGCATGGTCCAAGTTAGTTGACCTCTATATCAGCCTGTTGTATGGGGAAAGCTATTGAAGCAAAATGAGTATGTGTCACTTCTGCTTACATTATACTGGTAAGAACTTGATCACATGGTATTGATTAGCTATTTCTGAGTAACAACCCACCCTGAAAACTCAGTGGCTTAAAGCAACAACCATTTTATTCAGCTCATTATCCCATGCGTTGGTAATATAGACTACATTCAGCTGGGTAGTTTCTGTCTCTATTAGAATCCCTCACACATCTTTCATCATCTGCAGGTCAGCTAGGTGGTTTTCACTGACTGTCAGCTGAGGAGATGAGGTGGTTAACCATGTGTCTCTCACCATCCAGCAGGCCAGTCCAAGCTTAGTCACAGACAACCGTGAAATTCTAAGAGAGGGCAATGGCACAAAAGCCCTATTGAGGTCTAGGTTCAGAGTTGACACAATATCACTCCCACTGCATTCTATTAGGCAAAGCAAGTCATGAGGCCAGCTCATACTCAGAGGGTGTGAAACAGACTCTGCATAATGAAAGGAGAAGCAACAAAGTCACATTGCAAAAGAGTACGAATACAGGGAAAGGAATAATTGCAACTAGTTTACAAGTACTCTACCACACATGGCCAAAATTAGCTGCCAAAAAGGATGATAGAGTCTTCAAATGGCAGCCATAAACTTATGAGTAGGAGGAACTTATCTCTTGGGAACAAATCAGCAGTTTGTAAAGATTTCCATTGTTCCCCAATTCCAATCAAAATTACCACCAATTTTTTTAGGGAACTTGACAATTTGTTTCTAAAATTTGTTGAAAAGCATATGGTTTTTCTACATGAGAAGTACCAGGACAATGCTAAAGAGGAACAAGATGGAGACATTTTCCTTTGCAGATATCAAAATCAATGTAACAGATTAAAGGCCAGAAACAAACCCATGAATATATAAAAACTCTATTATAAATATGTATTACCTATCTGTGGGAAACTAAGGACTATATTAGTCCATTTTACGCTGCTATGATAGAATACCACCGACTGTGTAATTTATAAGAAACAAATGTATTGGTTCACAGTTTTGGAGACTGGAAAATTGAAGATCCAGGTGTTGGCATCTTGCTGGGGCTTCCTTGCTGCATCATCCATGGCAGAAGGTGGGAGAGTAAGACAGAAAGAGGGAACCAAACTTGCCATTTTATAAGGGAACCAATCCCACCCATGAAGGTGGAGCTCTTCTTGTCTAATACCTCTTCAAAGTCTCACTTCTCAATACTGTTACAATAGCAATTAAATTTCAACATGAGTTTTGGAGGGGGCAAACACTCAAACCATAACAAGGACTAAAGACTTCAATGTAAAAGGCAAAACCAGAACAATTTTAGCAGGCAATACCAGGCATATCTTTATGACTGGAGGAAAGCAAGGATGCTTTATGTAAGACCCAGCGTTACTATAAGGGGAGGAAATAGCCACATTTGGTTATACTAAAATTTGGGCTTTCTGCTCATCAGAAGACACTATAAAGAACGTGATAAGACAAACCAGTGTGAAAATGAACAGGGATAGGTAAGTAGATGAATGGAATAGAACAGCAAGACAGAAATGTCTTATATTGGTCATGAACCATAAACTGCAAGAGAATATTTGCAATACAAATAACCAACAAAAAGTCATTATCTAAAATGTATGAAGAACTATTAAAAAGGGCAAAAGATGATATTTCAGGGAAGAGAAAATACTTATGGTGAATACAGACAAATAAAGGATGTCTAGTCTCATTAGTAATTAGGGAAACAAATTAAAACCGAAATCAAATGGCATTTATACTGCCCTGATTTTGCAAATATTAAAATATATGATGTCAAGTATCTTCATATGAGGATGTTCAGCAACAGAAACACTTATAGTCTGCTAGTGGGAGTATATCAGTACAACCTCCTTTGAAAACAGTTTGACAATATATAATAAGGTGTATATAGCGTATTCTACTCCTCAGCAATTTCTCTCCTATATGTATGTATTAAAGAAAGCCTTGCACAAGTGCATGAAAAGACATACAATATTCATAGAAACATTACTCAGAAGAGCAATATTTGGGGGATAAACAAATATCTAATTATATATAGATAAATTATATGTTTATATTTTGGAATATCATATACAGTAATTAAAAGTGAATGAAACAACTGGAAGGATTTCCCAAATTTTATGTTAACAATAATTTAAAAAGATAAAAGCAAGTCATAGAAAAAAATATGCTGCATATTTCCTATTATGATAAAATAAAGCCAAAACTAAACAGTATACTGCCTAAGGATTTATTTACAGATGGCAGTGCTGGTTTATTCTATTGACAACCTGACTAAGCTAGGAACTATATATCCTGGAGTTCTCTACCCTGTGCAGATTAAAGTTAAACTTGGTCAAAAGAGGAACTTGAACAAGATATTGGAAGCAGAGTGAAGAAGCATCCAATTTTCTCAAAAGAACTGTGCCGTCAAATGTGGTGATAGACAGATGCAGAAGTGCCAGGAGGTTGCCCCTTATACTTCCTCTCCTCAACTCAGCTCCCAGCCCTTCTTCCTCACTGGGGGCCTGTTGACCAATAACAGACCCACAGAAGGGGAAGCTACAGTGGCAATCACTTCCCATAGGACTCTCCTCCATCTCCCTCTTTGTGGCCCCACTCCCGTTGCTAGATGCACTTGGATTCTTAGCTCCTCGGTGAAATTCTCACTTACCCATTGACATGATGCTTCAGGAGGGCTGGTTAGTGGTTTTTCCTCCATTTTTCGCACTTCCCCTTTCAGATCTTCACTGAAAAGCTATATGAGGTATAACGTGTAAGTCCTGTAATAACCCCTGTATTAAATCATTTATAGTGGCTTTTCTTTCCTGTTGAAATTCTGAGTGATGTAATGACAAAACTATAAAGACAAGCAAAGAAACAACTTAGCATCTGGTAGGGAGGAGAATGAACAGAATTAAGGCAGGGCACACGGGATTTCAGAGCCACTGGAGCATGCTTTTCCTTAAGATGGGTATGGGTATGGCTATGCAAGCACTCATTTTAGTAATATTATTTAAATTGTACAAAATATAATATATACTCTATATGTGATGAAGTTTACAATTAAAAGTTAAAAACAAACAAAAACATAGTGAGATGTCTCAAGCCAGAGAGTTCAAATCTTCAGGAAGAGTCCAAAAGCCTTAAATGTAAAGGAGAGAAAGAATTGCCCCTGGTCAAAGAGAAAGGCATTGTTAGTTCCCTGAGACTTGGTGCAGCCAGAGGCAGAAAGAAGCAGTCAGACCCAGAGAGCCGGGTGTTGAGGTAGCAGACTGCTCACTTCCCAGTGTATGGAGTGTGGGTGGAGTGGTGATCAGTGACAGGTAGGGGATTGAAGGGAACTTTTCAAAGGGGACAGCAGTGTGCTAAAAGAAGCAGGGTACATTGATTCTACCCAGGATAGCAGGTGCTGTCAGGAAAAGGCAATGTGATCCCAAGTGGATAACCATAGCTGGAAATGATGTTTACAACCACAATACCGTCCTCTAGAGAAACTGAAAGACACAGCAGAGTGTGAGTTTTTCCAAAGGGCCTCTTAGAGGAGACATGGAGAGCTGGTGGAAGCTGGGATTGATGGTGAGCTAGACTGATGGGTGGACCTCAAGTAGGGGGAGCTGGGGAAACAATTGTGACGGTAACACTAGCAGCCACCGTTTACGGGATGCTTACTTATCTCCCTGACTTCTAAACGTTGGGTCTCCTCTTTTCCAACTAAACTCCTCTGACAATCCCATTCAGAGTCATGACTCTCAATACTAACTACAGGCTGCTAATTCTATTTTAGCCTGACCTTTTCCCTGAACTCCAGACTTTCATATCCAACTGGCTTCTTGATATCTTAACTTAGGTGAAGGTGATTAATTGGCATCCGGTATGTCCGAATCTGAGGTCGATGTCGTTACCCACATCAACTATCCTCCCTACCCTAGCTCCAAACCTGCTTTTCTCACCACCATGACTATAGTTTTCTCACCACCTCAGTAAATGACAATTACATACTGACTATAGTTTAGACAAAGAAGTTGGTGTCTTTCTTGGCTGCTGTCCTTCTCTCACATCCTACATGTGATGCCTCAGCAAATCCTGTCGCTCCGCTTCAGTGAGACTGGTCTTCCTTCTGTTTTCTTAATCCACCAGATCTTGCTGCCTCAGGATTTTTGCACCCATTGTTCCTTCAGCCTGGTATTCTGTGTCCTGAGAAAACTGACTGACTGGTTCGCTCATCCCATTTAGTTTTTACTCAAATATCTTAATGAGGCCTCTTTAACCAGCCTAATTAAAACTATAAACCAGCCCTCCAACACTTTCCAGTCCTTTTTCTTGCCTTATTTTTCCTCTTATCATCGTTTAATATAATATAAATGTTCTTATTTAACTTACTTTCTGCTATTACACATACACCACAACCCCCCCAACACACACACACACTCACACACATACATGCACACACCCAAATGTAAGCTCCAAAAAAGTGGAGATTTAAGTCTGTTTCGTTCAGTTTAGTAGTCTCAGCAGTAGAACAGTGCCTGGCACATAAGAGGCCCTTAGTGGGCTGGGCACGGTGGCTCATGCCTGTAATCCCAACACTTTGGGAGGCCGAGGCAGGCTGATCACCTGAGGTCAGGAGTTCGAGACCAGCCTGGTCAGCATGGTGAAACCCCTTCTCCACTAAAAATACAAATATTAGCTGGGTGACATGGTGTGTGCATGTAATCCCAGCTAATTGGGAGGCTGAGGCAGAAGAATCACTTGAACCCAGAACATGGGAGGTTGCAATGAGCAGAGATTTTGCCACTGCACTACAGCCTGGAAGTCAGATCAAGACTCTATCTCCAAAAAATAAACAATAAAAAAAGAAAGAAAGAAAAAAAAAACTCTCAGTGAATACTTGCTGAATAAATTAGTGAGTGAGTGAGTGCAATTTGTCAGGCACTATAAGTGCTTTACATGAAATGTCACAATTTCCATTTAATTATTCCCATTTTACAGATAAGGAAACAGGTTTTTAGATATATTTTTTTTATTTGCCCAAGGTCACATGGTGGTGAGTGGCAGATCTAGGCAGTGAACCTCAGCAGCTTGATTCCAGAAATCTCACTCTTTTTTTATTATTATTATACTTTAAGTTCTAGGGTACGTGTGCACACTGTGCAGGTTCGTTACATATGTATACATGTGCCATGTTGGTGTGCTGCACCCATGAACTCGTCATTAACATTAGGTATATCTCCTAATGCTTATCCCTCCCCCCTCCCCTCACCCCACGACAGGCCCTGGTGTGTCATGTTCCCCATCCTGTGTCCAAGTGTTCTCATTGTTCAATTCCCACCTATGAGTGAGAACATGCGGTGTTTGGTTTTCTGTCCTTGTGATAGTTTGCTCAGAATGATGGTTTCCAGCTTCATCCATGTCCCTGCAAAGGACATGAACTCATTCTTTTTTATGGCTACATAGTATTCCATGGTGTATATGTGCCACATTTTCTTAATTTAGTCTATCATTTGGGTTGGTTCCAAGTGTTTGCTATTGTGAATAGTGCCGCAATAAACACACATGTGCATGTGTCTTTATAGTAGCATGATTTATAATCCTTTGGGTATATACCCAGTAATGGGATGGCTGGGTCATATGGTACTTCTAGTTCTAGTTCCTTGAGGAATCACCACTGTCTTCCACATGGCTGAACTAGTTTACAGTCCCAACAACAGTGCAAAAGTGTTCCCATTTCTCCACATTATTTCCAGCACCTGTTGTTTCCTCACTTTTTAATGATCACCATTCTAACTGGTGTGAGATGGTATCTCATTGTGGTTTTGATTTGCATTTCTCTGATGGCCAGTGATGATGAGCATTTTTTTCATGTGTCTGTTGGCTGCATAAGTGTCTTCTTTTGAGAAGTGTCTGTTCATATTCTTCATCCACTTTTTGATGGGGTTGTTTGATTTTTTCTTGTAAATTTGTTTAAGTTCTTTTTAGATTCTGGATATTAGCCCTTTGTCAGATGGGTAGATTGCAAAAATTTTCTCCCATTCTGTAGGTTGCATGTTCACTCTGATGATAGTTTCTTTTGCTGTGCAGAAGCTCTTTAGTTTAATGAGATCCCATTTGTCAATTTTGCCTTTTGTTACCATTGCTTTTGGTGTTTTAGGCATGAAGTCCTTACCCATGCCTATGTCCTGAATGGTATTGCCTAGGTTTTCTTCTAGGATTTTTATGGTTTTATGTCTAACATTTAAGTCTTTAACCATCTTGAATTAATTTTTGTATAAGGTGTAAGGAAGGGATCCAGTTTCAGCTTTCTACATATGGCTAGCCAGTTTTCCCAGCACCATTTATTAAATAGGGAATCCTTTCCCCATTTCTTGTTTTTGTCAGGTTTGTCAAAGATCAGATGGTTGTAGATGTGTGGTATTACTTCTGAGGGCTCTGTTCTGTTCCATTGGTCTATATCTCTGTTTTGGTACCAGCACCATGATGTTTTGGTTATTGTAGCCTTGTAGTATAGTTTGAAGTCAGGTAGTGAGATGCCTCCAGCTTTGTTCTTTTGGCTTAGGATTGTCTTGGCAATGCGGACTCTTTTTTGGTTCCATATGAACTTGAAAGTAGTTTTTTCCAGTTCTGTGAAGAAAGTCATTGGTAGCTTGATGGGGAAGGTGTTGAATCTATAAATTACCTTGGGCAGTATGGCCATTTTCACGATATTGATCCTTCCTATTCATGAGCATGGAATATTCTTCCATTTGTTTGTGTCCTCTTTTATTTCATTGAGCAGCGGTTTGTAGCTCTCCTTGAAGAGGTCCTTCACATCCCTTGTAAGTTGGATTCCTAGGTATTTTATTATCATTGAAGCAATTGTGAATGGGAGTTCACTCGCGATTTGGCTCTCTGTCTGTCTGTTACTGGTGTATAGGAATGCTTCCGATTTTTGCACATTGATTTTGTATCCTCAGACTTTGCTGAAGTTGCTTATCAGTTTTTGGAGATTTTGGGCTGAGATGATGGGGTTTTCTAAATGTACAATCATGTCATCTGCAAACAGGGACAATTTGACTTCCTCTTTTCCTAATTGAATACCATTTATTTCTTTCTCTTGCCTGATTGCCCTGGCCAGAACTTCCAACACTATGTTGAATAGGAGTGGTGAGAGAGGGCATCCCTGTCTTGTGCCAGTTTTCAAAGGGAATGCTTCCAGCTTTTTCCCATTCAGTATGATATTAGTTGTGGGTTTGTCATAAATAGCTCTTATTATTTTGAGATGTGTCCCATCAATACCTAGTTTATTGAGAGTTTTTAGCGTGAAGGGCTGCTGAATTTTGTTGAAGGCCTTTTCTACATCTATTGAGATAATCATGTGGTTTTTGTCTTTGGTTCTGCTTATATGCTGGATCATATTTATTGATTTGCATATGTTGAAGCAGCCTTGCATCCCAGGGATAAAGCCTACTTGATCATGGTGGATAAGCTTTTTGATGTACTGCTGGATTTGGTTTGCCAGTATTTTACTGAAGATTTTTGCATTGATGTTCATCAGGGATATTGGTCTAAAATTCTCTTTTTTCATTGTGTCTCTGCCAGGATTTCATATCAGGATGATGCTGGACTTATAAAATGAGTTAGGGAAGATTCCTTCTTTTTCTATTGATTGGAATAGTTTCAGAAGGAATGGTACCAGCTCTTCTTTGTACCTCTGGTAGAATTTGGCTGTGAATCCACCTGGTTCTGGACTTTTTTTGGTTGGTAAGCTATTAATTATTGCCTCAATTTCAGTGTCTGCTATTGGTCTATTCAGGGATTCAACTTCTTCCTGGTTTAGTCTTGGGAGGGTGTATGTGTCCAGGAATTTATCCATTTATTCCAGATTTTCTAATTGGTTTGTGTAGAGGTGTTTATAGTATTCTCTGATGGTAGTTTGTATTTCCATGGGATTGGTGGTGATATCCCTTTACCATTTTTTATTCAGTCTATTTGATTCTTCTCTCTTTTCTTCTTTATTACTCTTGCTAGCGGTCTATCAATTTTGTGGATCTTTTCAAAAAAACAGCTCCTGGATTCACTGATTTTTGAAGGGTTTTTTGTGTGTCTATCTCCTTCAGTTCTGCTCTGATCTTAGTCATTTCTTGCCTTCTGCTAGCTTTTGAATGTGTTTGCTCTTGCTTCTCTAGTTCTTTTAACTGTGATGTTAGAGTGTCGATTTTAGATCTTTCCTACTTTCTCTTGTGGGCATTTAGTGCTATAAATTTCCCTCTACACACTGCTTTAAATGTGTCCCAGAGATTCTGGTATGTTGTGCCTTTGTTCTCGTTGGTTTCAAAGAACATCTTTATTTCTGCCTTCATTTCGTTATGTACCCAGTAGTCATTCAGGAGCACGTTGTTCAGCTTCCACGTAGTTGAGTGGTTTTGAGTGAGTTTCTTAATCCTAAGTTCTAGTTTGATTGCACTGTGGTCGGAGAGACAGTTTGTTATAATTTCTGTTCTTTTATATTTGCTGAGGAGTACTTTACTTCCAACTATGTGTCAATTTTGAAATAAGTGTGATGTGGTGCTGAGAAGAATGTATATTCTGTTGTGGAGAGTTCTGTATATGTCTATTAGGTCAGCTTGGTGCAGAGCTGAGTTCAATTCCTGGATATCCTTGTTAACTTTCTGTCTCACTGATCTGTCTAATGTTGACAGTGGGGTGTTAAAGTCTCCCATTATTATTGTATGGGATTCTAAGTCTCTTTGTAGGTCTCTAAGGACTTGCTTTATGAATCTGGGTGCTCCTGTACTGGGTGCATATATATTTAGGATAATTAGCTCTTCCTGTTGAATTGATCCCTTTACCATTATGTAATGACCTTCTTTGTCTCTTCTGATCTTTGTTGGTTTTAAATCTGTTTTATCAGAGACTAGGATTGCAACCCCTGCTTTTTTTGTTTTCCATTTGCTTGGTAGATCTTCCTCCATCCCTTTATTTTGAGCCTATGCATGTCTCTGCACATGAGATGGGTCTCCTGAATACAGCACACTGATGGGTCTTGACTCTTTATCCAATTTGCCAGTCTGTGTCTTTTAATTGGAGCATTTAGCCCATTTACATTTAAGGTTAATATTGTTATGTGTGAATTTGACTCTGTCATTATGATGTTAGCTGATTGTTTTGCTTGCTAGTTGATGCAGTTTCTTCCTAGCATCGATGGTCTTTACAATTTGGCATGTTTTTGCAGTGACTGGTACTGGTTTTTCCTTTCCATGTTTAGTACTTCCTTCAGGAGCTCTTGTATGGCAGGCCTGGTGGTGACAAAATCTCTCAGCATTTGCTTGTCTGTAAAGGATTTTATTTCTCCTTCACTTATGAAGGTTAGTTTAGCTGGATGTGAAATTCTGGGGTGAAGATTCTTTTCCTTAAGAACGTTGAATATTGGCCCCCACTCTCTTCTGGCTTTAGAGTTTCTGCCAAAAGATCTGCTGTTAATCTGATGGGCTTCCCTTTGTGGCTAACCCGACCTTTCTCTCTGGCTGCCCTTAACATTTTTTCCTTCATTTCAACTTTGGTGAATCTGACAATTATGTGTCTTGGAGCTGCTCTTCTCAAGGAGTATCTTTGTAGCATTCTCTGTATTTCCTGAATTTGAATGTTGGCCTGCGTTGCTAGGTTGGGGAAGTTCTCCTGGATGATATCCTGAAGAGTGTTTTCCAACTTGGTTCTATTCTCTCTGTCACTTTCAGGTACACCAATCAGATGTAGATTTGGCCTTTTCACGTAGTCCCATATTTCTTGGAGGCTTTGTTCATTTCTTTTTACTCTAAACTTCTCTTCTTGCTTCATTTCATTCATTTGATCTTCAATCACTGATACCCTTTCTTCCAGTTGATTGAATCGGCTACTGAAGCTTGTGCATGTGTCACGTAGTTCTTGCACCATGGTTTTCAGCTCCATCATGTCATTTAAGGTCTTCTCTATGCTGTTTATTCTAGTTAGCCATTTGTCTAATCTGTTTTCCAAGTTTTTAGCTTCTTTGTGATGCGTTTGAACATCCTCCTTTAGCTTGTAGAAGTTTATTGTTACAGGTCATCTAAAGCCTTCTTCTCTCAACTCGTCAAATTCATTCTCCATCCAGCTTTTTTCCATTACTGGCAAGGAATTGCATTTCCTTGGAGGAGAAGAGGCACTCTGATTTCTAGAATTTTCAGCTTTTCTGCTCTGGTTTCTCCCCATCTTGGTGGTTTTATCTACCTTTGGTCTTTGATGATGGTGACATACAGATGGGGTGTTGGTGTGGATGTCCTTTCTTTCTGTTTGTTAATTTTCCTTCTAACAGTCAGGACCCTCACCTGCAGGTCTATTGGACTTTGCTGGAGGTCCACTCCGGACCCTGTTTGCCTGGGTATCACCAGCGGAGGCTGCAGAACAGCAAATATTGCAGAATGGCAAATGTTGCTATCTGATCGTTCCTCTGGAAGCTTCACCTCAGAAGTACACTGGGCAGTATGAGGTGTCAGTTGGCCCTGAGTGGGAGGTGCCTCCCAGTTAGGCTATTCGGGGGTCAGGGACCTACTTGTGGAGGCAGTCTGTCCATTCTCAGATCTCAAACTACATGCTGGGAGAACTATTACTCTCTTCAAAACTGTCAGACAGGGACATTTAAGTCTGCAGAAGTTTCTGCTGTCTTTTGTTCAGCTATGCCCTGCCCCCAGAGGTGGAGATTACAGAGGCAGGCAGACCTCCTTGAGCTACGGTGGACTCCACCCAGTTTGAGCTTCCTGGCCACTTTGTTTGCCTACTCAAGCCTCAGCAATGCCAGGTGACCCTCCCCCAGCCTTGTTGCCACCTTGCAGTTTGATCTCAGACTGCTGTGCTAGCAATGAGTGAGGCCCCGTGGGCATGGGATCCTCTGAGCCAGGCACGGGATATAATCTCCTGGTGTGCTGTTTGCTAAGACCATTGGAAAAGGGCAGTATTAGGGTGGGCATGACCCTATTCAGAAACCTCACTCTTAACTGTAATGCTAGCCTTTCCCAGGATGAAAGTCTGTGACATGGTCCTACAAAGAAGTTGGAAGTCAAGTACCAGAGAAACCAGATGTAATTCCCAAAATCAGGAGTAGAATGATAAACAAGAGATGGAGCCAATTCTCTAGAATTAGATGCAACTGGATAACAAGGGTTCATGGGAGGGGTGGGAGTGGAGTTGTGGCCAGACACAGACACTCTCAGTTGACCTGCCCACCCTTAGAGGCCAGGATAAATATACCTCTGTGTGTGTCAGAAAAACAGCTAAAATGAACTGGATTCCAAAATTATGAGAGATGGGAAGTGGATGCAGACTGTGGGTTTTGTCTCATTATTGTGCTGCCAGCACCCGTTCAATGGTCCCCGAAATGGTTGGCTCTGCATCCCTACCCAAATCTCATCTTGTAGCTCCATAACTTCCACATCTTGTGGAAGGGACCCGGTGGTAGATGTTTGAATCCTGGGGGCGGGTCTTTCCCATGCTGTTCTCGTGATAGTGAATGGGTCTCATGAGAACTGATGATTTTAATAAAGGGAGTTTCTCTGCACAAGCTCTCTTTGCCGGCTGCCATCCAGATAAGATGGGATTTGCTCCTCCTTGCCTTCTACCATCTTTGTGAGGCTTCCCCAGCCACGTGGAAACTGTGAGTCCTCCATTAAACCACTTTCCTTCGTCAATTGCCCAGTCTTGGATATGTGTTTATCAGCAGCATGAAAATGGACTAATATAATCCCTCATTAGGCTGGTGGGTGGCCAGGGGAGAGTCTGATACAGAAAAATGATTCCATTGACATATAAGTGATCAAAACAAGATGTGGAATGAGATATAAGGGATTAAGATTATGTTTCTTCTTTTGATTTGTTTTAAAAATAGCTTTGATTTAGGACACAAAATTTCAAAAGCAATTAATATTTATTACATATACATTTGTTCTGCTGCTTCCAAACTATATGACTTTGGGTGAATTGAAGTATTTGCTATGATTGGAGACAATAATAGTACACATTTTATAGAGTTGTGAATATTAAATGATACACACACATAAAGCACTTAGAACAGTGCCTGGCATATAGTAAACATGCAATAAATATTTATCATTACAGATATAAAATATAAGGCTATTTTGTTTATTATTACATATGGACAGACCCTCTTTGAGCACCATGAAATAAGTTGCATCATGAATAAAAGAAAACTTTGTTGAAGATCAAGTTTGTGGGAGAGTAGTTAAAGCAGCATAATAAAAATGCAGAATAAGATATGTAGCTAAAATTTCATCAAATAGGGAACCATTATTCTGAAAGAATGTCAAAGGTCCTTTGGAAAATCAGGACCAGTAAACAGGACATCTTCTGTCCAGCATGTATTGGACAGAGAGACTGAACATAATCCAAGAATGATGAAATATCATTTGGACATATTAAACCCCATCCAATCCTGCACAACCATGTCTGTTACTAGTATAAGAGTGTCATGTTAACCGTCAAGTGGCAGGAAATTAAACATTTGAATTTTCTAAAAACCGAAATTAGAAAAGAAATGTACATTAAAATAAATTCTGTGGTTAGTTTACTTTAGCATGATGTTTTGACCAAAAATTGTCTAGAGGGATCCCCTATTATGGTTATCAGATAATGATTCAGGTATGGGACTCCTGGCACTTTGGGAAGCTGAGGCAGAAGAATCATTTGAGCCCAGGGGTTCGAGACCAGCCTGGGCAACATAGTGAAATCTGTCTCTACAAAATATAAAAAACTCAGCCAGACATGATGATGTGTGCCTGTAGTCCCAGTTACTTGGAAGACTGAGATAGGAAGATTGCTTGGGCCGGGGAAGTCTAGGCTGCAGTGAGCTCTGATCGCACCACTGCACTCCAGCTTGACTGACAGAGTGAGACCATGTCATAAAAATAAAAAAGGGAAAGAAAGAAAGAAAGAAAGAAAGAAAGAAAGAAAGAAAGAAAGAAAGAAAGAAAGAAAGAAGGAAGGAAGGAAGGAAGGAAGGAAGGAAGGAAGGAAGGAAGGAAGGAAGGAAGGAAGGAAAGGAAGGAAGGAAGGAAGGAAGGAAGGAAGGAAGGAAGGAAGGAAGGAAGGAAGGGAAAAAGAGAGAAAAAGAAAGCGAGAGAAGGAGGGAGGGGGAGAGAGAGAGAAAGAAGAGAGGGAGGGAGGGATGGGGGAGGGAGGGAGGGAAGGAGAAAGAAAGAAAAAGAAAGAAAGAAAGAAAGAAAGAAAGAAAGAAAGAAAGAAAGAAAGAAAGAAAGAAAGAAAGAAAGAAAGAAAGGGAGAAAGAGAGAGAGAAAGAGAGAGAGAAAGAGAGAAAGAAAGAGAGAAAGAAGAAAGAAAGAAAAAGAAAGAAAGAAAGAGAAAGAAAGAAAGAAAGAAAGAAAGAAAGAAAGAAAGAAAGAAAGAAAGAAAAGAAAACAAAAGAAAAGAAAGAAAATGGGACTCTTTCTTTGGTCTAGGGAAACATTTTTTGCTTCCAAATTGATTATCAGTCAAAGTGCTGTCAAAGACTGGAGATGTACTTTTTTCAGTAGAAAAACAGTACAACTTTAGTACTGGTACCTGGCCCAGGATAAATGAAGGACATCTCATGATCCCTAGGTTTTCTTTCCAAACAAACAAGAGAAAGTAATATTGAATGAGGTATAAGAAAAATTAAAGAAATGCAACTTCTGGAAGATTCCTGGAGTTGTAAGGAAATGATTTAGAAGGAAGAAAAAAACTGAAGTACCTACACTGGGCATCCAACCTAACTTTATTCACTCACTCATTGGGTCCACCAGCCCTCCAGTCCACAGCTGAGTAAACTTAAACAAGGCATCTTGTCACTCTAAGACTCGGGGCTTTTTTTTTTTTTTTTAATTTGTAAAATAAGAATAATAATGGTCTCTACTCATAGAATAGTTTGAAATATGAAATAATGCATGTAAAGTGTTTAGAACATGGCATGGCATATACATTGGGGCTCCATAGGATTAGCCATTAGCATTGTTGTTATTATTTTTCACTCTTATTATTTTCCACTATAATAGAATCTAGGTCCTAATGGTTTAGTGTAGATAGCATGAACAAAACTTACCCTCATGGAACCTGCCAGCTGTCAGCCTCCTAGTCATAGAGGCTACATCAAACCCCAAACAAGGACATTCATTGCCCACTATCTCCCCGAGCCCTGTGTGGACCCTACTTCTCCAGAGATGCTGACCTGAGATGGCCACAACCAAGAGACACGTGAGCACATTCTGTCATAAGCACCCTGCCTGATCTTGCTTGTGCCTTTTATCTCTCCAATAAGGATACTGGAACTTAGTAGAAGTCTAGAAGATAAGAAGAGGGGACATCCAGGAAAGGAAATCCAAATCTGGGTTCCAGCAGAAAGTATCTGTAAGTATTCCAAATACAGAGAGACAACCAAGGAAGTCTCACTGAAGCTATGATAAACTGCTACTGCCCAAGCATCCACTGAAAATCCACTGAGGAAAGAAATAAGGAGATAATTGAGGAGAGTCCTTTAGAAAAATATTTCGTGAAATCTCACAATTATTAATTGTATACTACTGCATTGTGGAACATTCTAATAAAGCAAAATGCTACTAAATATGTGTATATTGTAGTGTGCCTGTGTTAACTGAGGACTGATAAAATCTGAAACCGTGATCCATGATAAAAATAGAAAACGTGGTTTTGCAAATGGATTTTTATCTAGAAAATAAATTTGCCACAGGATGGCAGTAAAAGGTAAGATATAAGGATAGGGCATATATTTTATTAACCCTTAAAAGCGCTTTAAGGTATATAGAAACTTCAAGTATTTGAACATAACCTGTATACCATTCTTCAAACTAGATACAGAAGAAAAAAAAAAAATCCTGGAGTTTTAAATACCAGAGTTATTAGACTAAAATTGGTTTCCTCATGAAAAAAATGATGCGTAACTGATGATTATGACATCTTAAGGAGTCATCCTATAACTCTATCTTCAAGTTTGAACCAATATTATTACAAATAAATTCTAGAGTAACTAGGTCATATTTTAAAGAGAATTAAAAAGCATAAGACAAGCTTTTCATCTCAGTTTCCCTGAGATCTCAAGTCCTGATGCTCTTCCTCTGCTTTCATCTCTTTTCCAGTTGAAGTCATTAATCATCTCAAAAACATTTCAAACTTTCTGTGCTCACTTTGACAATGATACTAGGGCCTCAAATTCTTGGTTGAAGTCATCTGCTTGGTGAATTCATCACAATCATAAGTGTAAATAAAAGTCACTAATGTACATAAAATTTTAACTCTTCTAAAGTTATCACTTCAGAGTTGATGGGCTTAATAGCCAGTGACGGAGCTTTAATACAAGCGAAAACTTGTCAAAGGAGCCTCAAGGATAGCATTGATCAAGGGAGCAATGTATTATAGGACAAGGGTTGGGGCAACATATTTGTTCATTCATTCATTCTACATAAACGTGTTAGTGTATAGAAGGTTAAAAGGTGCCAGGCAGTATAATATATGCTGGAAATAGTTGGGCAAAGGAGTATTTGCCCTCTAGGAGTTTACAGACTAGTAAATAGTCAAATACTATACATTGAGACAACTGCTAAGGTAAGAGATGAGTTTGCAGTAAGCACAAAAATGTGAACTCTATGAGGGTAGGAATTTGGGTCTATTTTGTACCTTGCATCCCCAATGCAGGAATGGCTACATGATTTGTGAGGCTCGATATAAAATGAAAATGTGAGATCTCTTGATTGAAAAAAAATTTTAAGATGTTCAAGACAGCAATAGCAGAGCCGTAAACCAAGTGTGGTGGTCCCCTGAGCACAGAGTCCCATGAAAGCAGCCCTACCCCCATGCCTAGAACAGTGCCTGGCATAGAGTAGGCTTTCAATAAATATTTGTGAAAAAGGAAAAAAAAAAAGTTGGGGGCAGGGAGCGGGTGTGGAGAACAGGCAGAGAGAAGGCAATGAAAAGTCTTAGAAATACTGCCTGCAGTGAGCTGAAATCCGGCCACTGCACTCCAACCTGGGCGACAGAGCGAAACTCCGTCTCAAAAAAAAGAAAAGAAAAGGAAAAAAAAAAAGAAATAGTGCCTAAGCTGGACTTGAGAAGTTAACAAAGATTCTCTGAGACCTTCTGGTTGAGACAGAAAGTAGAGCAGGAATTCCCTGGGAAGCAGCAGAGGAGGAAGAAAGTGCTTTACTTAGAAGTAAGCACATGTGCAAAGTCTCAGACAAAAAGGGAGAACTGGCTCATGAAAGAACTACTGAGCAGAGTGGGTCATGAAGTCAGTTTGGTAAGTGTAAACCCACATTTATAAGAAAGAAAAGGGAAAATATTAGAATTCCTCTTCCATTGCTCTGTAAAGCTTTTATCTGATATACGTATATATGTGTAAATGCATACTGAATCATACTGTAAAATGCTGAGAATTATTTATTTGGTCGAGGTCAAAAAAAGCATGAAAGGTCCTGGGCTGGAGCAGGGGAGGAGTGTGGTGGGAGCAGCAGTAGGAAGAAAAGGGCAGGGGAGGGGCAGTGGGGCGGGGGCCATGATAATCAAAGATGAGCTTAGGAAATTAGCAGGGATTAGTTCAAGAGGGGCCTTGTAAACCTTATTAAAAAGTTTAGAAGCCATTCTGACAGCAGGAAGAAGTCACTAAATGTTTTTAAACAGGAGAATGACAAAATCAGATTGCATTCTTAAAAAAGATTAGGCAGTGGCTCACGCCTGTAATCCCAGCACTTTGGGAGGCCGAGGCAGGTGGATTGCCTGAGCTCAGGAGTTCAAGACCAGCCTGGGCAACAGGAAACCCCATCTCTACTAAAATACAAAAAATTAGCTGAGTATGGCAGCATGCGCCTGTAATCCCAGCTACTCAGGAGGCTGTGGCAGGAGAATTGCTTGAACCTGGGAGGCAGAGGTTGCAGTGAGCCGAGATGGTGCCACTGCACTCCAGCCTGGGTAGACAGAGTAAGACTCTGTCTCAAAAAAAAAAAAAAAAAAAAAAAAAAAAAAAAAAAAAAAAAGATTAGCTGCCACTTGGAATGAATTCCCCACCCAGCAGTCAATCTTATTACTCCTAGGTTAAAATCTTTAATTGCCTTCAACTCTTTTTAGAATGAAGACCCAAATTTTTACCAGGCTTACAGGGCCCCTTCAAGATCTGAGACTGAGGGCAGAACTCACTTGAGCTATTCCCACCCAATCCCACCCATACCCCAAATGCTAGTTCTTTGGGGCACCACTCAGCCTCTCCGACTTATACTAGAAACATTCTCGTCCCACTGCTTTTCTGCTTGCCCTTTGCTTGGTGCCTTCTCTCTCAACCCACAAGCCTCAGGTTAAAGACCCTTGGGGCTCCTCTGGGAGCCTTTCTCTGAGCTCCCAGACTTTCCCTTCCCTTGTAATGAGATCCTCAAGCCCTATCACACTTGTCATTTACAAGATTACTCATTTCATGTCTCTGTCCTCATTTGGCTATAACCTCTGCAAAGGTAGAGACGGTGTCTGTGGGGCTCATTACAGCATCTAACGTGGCGAGCAGCCCATAGCAGCATTCAATAAATACATTTAGTGAGTGGATTTAAACAAAAGGAGAACATACCTCCTGGCAGCACAGGTTCTGGTTAAAAACCGTTTTAACAATGCAAAGGAGATGAGCAGGAATAGGGATTGAGATGAATGGGCTCCTGCAAGAGTTATCTGACATATAAAATGGACAGGATGCTAATTATATTTTCTATGCTGAGCTAATTGCATTTTACCTGGAGGCTAGGTGTCTTCTGGGGCATAGGTTTCTTCCTGCAGGACAGTACTACCAAAGAATTCCATTTAGCTAATACAAGGGAAGAATTGGAAGAATTTATGAATCTTGAGTTTACTGAAGACGACACTCTCTCTCTTATTATTCTGGTAAGTCGGGATCCCAGACAAAGCAAGAGAGAAATCAAATGCTAATTTTCCTATTCTAGAAAATAATGGCAGCTTAGACTTTGGACTGAAATTGGTGCTTCTTACTTGAGAGAATATTTTAAATATTTTATTTCTCAAAATGAGAATGAATGGTAGCTCCCAATTTAATGTCTGTCCTCAAGAGATTTCCATGTGCTTAATTTAACTGGCCCATAATTAGAGAAACCATCATATCAGCAGTTCATATTGATGAAAATATCAAAAGACCCAACCCCAAGGAAACCTGTCTTTTTTTTTTTTTTTAAGACAAAGTCTCACTCTGCTTCCAGGAGTGCAGTGGCGCCATCACAGCTCACTGCTGCCTCAACATCCCCAGGCACACACCAGCAAGCCTGATTTTTATATTGTTTATAGAAATAGGGTTTTGCCATGTTGCCCAAAATGGTCTCTAACTCCTGAATTCAAGTGATCTGCTCACCTCAGCCTCCCAAAGTGCTGAGATTACAGGTGCGAGCCACCGCGCTCAGCCTCCTGTCTATCTTTGAGCACATAAGAGCATGTCACAGGAATGGTTCATTTACATATGTAGTCTGCTTCTGTTTTTTCTCATCAGATTGTAATGACTCGAGCTGTACTGTTTTGTGCCAACATAGTTATTAACACAAATACAAAAGGAGGCCAAGAAATCAAGAGGTGGTTCTCAGGAGGCGATGCCGAGATCCCAAATACGTTAATAATACTTTTTAAGATTAACATCAAAATGAAAACATAGTGTTTTTAAATTTTATAAATAAGTTACGATTCCTCAGTGGTCTTGAGACTCCACTCAAGAAACATGTCTTCAAAATATTGCATGATGACTACCTTCCCTAACATTCAAGTGACTCCTCTATGTCAACCACCTCTGTTTTCACTTCTTCAGTGGTAAAAGTAACCAGACCATATCCAGTAATGATATCCAGTGTTTAGGAAAAATGTCTATCCTAAAAATGTTTCCAAAACCTTCTAAACTTCCATGTGGTCTCTCACTCTCTGAACTCAAAGCATTTATTGACCATAACACTCATTTGGCAATTTATCACTGAAACATTTTATACATATTGCATTTCCAACTGTTATTATTTAATGCTTGTATTTCCATTCAGCCCCTCATAAACTTATGCTTGGTCTCCGCCAGATTTTGGTCCAATACTACTCCCAAAGACCAGCCACCAGTATCTTGTTCCTTAGCTCATTTTTGTCCTTACACTATCTAGAGAGAAAATATCCATGCTGATAGGAAAGTTGATCTTTGATCATTTGGTGTTCTTTTACCTCACCCCCATAGTCCCCCTCAGGTCTTCAGTATGGATTGCTTTATAATTCCTCTCGATACCTGCTGATAATACTTAGCCATTTACCATGTGTCAATTTGGATTTCTGAGAAGCAGATGCCAAAACAAGACTAGAGGTGCAAGAGATTTATTGATGGAAATTCCGGTGAAGGAAAAGATGCAGGAGAAGTCAGAGAGAGCCTTTGAACCCTTAACGGTGCCTCTTCTCTGGAGAATAAGGTCTGGAGACAGATTATTCAACCTTTTTTCACACTGATTATATTTACAGAATAAATTCCATGCCTCAACTTGATTTTGCTGCATTGTTCAGGCCCAACCACAATGTGTCCCCAATTGAGGTAGTACTCAACACTCAGGAAAACTCAAACATTCCGTTCAAGCCAGCCTCAAGTACAAATGGAATTTCTTTGGCACATTTATACATATATATGTGTGCGTCCATGTGTGTATGTGTGCGTGTGTGTGTATGTATGTTTGTGCTAAAAATATAAATAGAGGTGTTCAGTTTTTTGTTTTTTGTTTGTTTTGTTTTTTCTTTTCAGAGACAGGATCTTGCTCTGTTACTTAGGCTGGAGTGCAGTAGCCCTATCACAGTGCACTGCAGCTGTGAACCTCTGGGCTCAAGCAATCCTCCTGCCTTGGCCTCCCAAGTAGCTGGGACTACAGGCATGCACTGCCACACGTGGCTAATTTATTTACATTTTTTAAAGATGGGTTACCACTATGTTGCCCAGATTAGTCACAAACTCCCGGCCTCAAGAAATCCTCTCGCCTCAGCCCCCCAGAGAGCTGGGATTACAGGTGTGGGCCACTGTTCCCTGCCAATAGTAAGTTTTTTAGTGAATGCTTGAAGGAAAATATATTGGAAATGCATATTTTGTTTATTTCCTTTGGTGTGTTTATTTTCTGATAATATCCCAGAGGAGAATGGGGGTAGGAACAACAGAAGAGAAGAGGCATGGGAAAGTCTTAATGTTCTGAGAGCTCTCCTAGAGATGAAGGTAAACCCAGGCAGAACACGAAGCAGATGCCTTATCATCAGCCTCTGAATTGCACAGTTACTGAGGCTACTCTGTTGTTGTTGTTGTTGTTGTTGTTGTTGTTTTTACTTACAAGGGTTGGGAGTGTAAGTAAATGAGTGAGGAAGGCCTAAAGGACTCTATCTGAAGTCAGGGTGGGAGGGGTGGAGGCTGTGACAAATTACAGAGAAGGTGGCCCACTTAAATAGGACAGCAGCTATTCAGCTCCAGTCCTGTGAGAATTTCATTTTGCCACATCCCCTATTGTTTAAAGGTAATAGAGTAATGTAGGTTTTTATGTGAAGTCTCCTTATGATTAAATGTTTGTTCAAAAACATATATAAGATAGTCTTCAGGCCAGACACAGCTCCCAACCAGTTTGATTTCACAGGCCACTGAATTTCAACCTCTCCCCTACTGTGAAGCCTTTCCAGAGATGCTTACATTGTAGTGACTTATAAACCTTCAAAGGGAAAACTCTGGCAAGTTGGATTTTCACACTAAAGAAAAGGGAAGATATTGGACACCTTCCTAGTGCCCCCTAAATCTCGAAATGTACACTTCCACCCATTCTAACTAGGTCTAAGACTAATCTTGGAAAACATAATCTAAATGAATACTTTGATTTTTCTGCAAGATTCACATTCATCTTCCATTACAGTTGTATTTTATCACCCTCAAAAAGAATACACGGTCATTTTTTCTAACAAGTACTTCAATTTTATTTAAAAAGCAAAACTGTTGACTTCAAGGAGCTTTTCCTCAGTCTGTGTATAAGAATGACAAGCCTCCCTGGTTTGCCCTGAACCTCACATTTGGCTTGTCATGAACTCTATGTGCCGTCTGTCACCACCCCTAATTTAAAAGGTTCTCGTATAAAGTAAAACGTAATTATCTGTTCAAGGCCTGATTCTATTGCTTAAATGCTTGAATGCCTCCCCAAAATTCCACTGGGAAACACAGGCACAGAAGTGCTACAGTGTCTTATCTTTTCTGTTGAGAAGTTAAAATAGGGCATCTTATCACCATGGTTACAGCGTTCTGTGGGTAGTCTTGATCCCTTACTACCCAAAAAGATCAGTTAAGTGACCAATAGGGAATCTGTACCACAGTTTCACTGACAAGCTGAAAGCAGCAGAGGAGCTCACAGGCAACCTGAGGCATCTTGGAGCTCACATTTCCTTTCAAATAACAGGTCTACACAAGGACGAAACATTTAAAATATGTTTTCCAGTACTCATAATTGTGAAAATCAATGTGATTTGAACTTATTTTAAAAATTAATTCAAATATACCATTGCTCATTATAAATATGTATAGAAAGCTAATATGCATTAATATTTGTTAAATATATTTAAGAGTAACACAATTAAATTGAAGATGAGAGAAGCAAAAATGTATGGTCTTCCTTTAAAATACATAAATTTAGATGAATGCAGCCATTCAGTTAATCTCTTTTGAGTACCTTCTACATGATAGACATTGTACAACAAGTTACCTGTGATACGAACAAGATAGAAGCAATGTATCTATCTTCAAATCACTCATAAGCTAATAAGAAATTTATAAAAACATTCAGGCACAGTGACTCACACCTGAAGTCCCAGCACTTTGGGAGGCCGAGGCAGGAGGATTTCTTGAGCCCCAGAGTTTGAGGCTATGATTATGCCACTCACTCCAGTCTGGATAGCAAAGTGAGAATGTATCTCTAAAAACTAACTAAATAAAGCCATTTATAAATGGAAATATAACTAGCAAGAATAGTAAGTGCTTTACAAAGTTATATATAAATTGTCATGGGACCTCAAAGAAAAAAATAATTGCTTAAGCCTGGGGGACTCCAGGGAGACTTTAGAGAGTAAGGCCATTTGGGCTGGTTCTTGATGGTGAGCAGGCAGAGGAGAAGACCTGTGCGGAGAACCCGCGGTGAAAGGGCATCACCTGCGGGCAGGGCAGCTGGAGCTCCTGGAACCCACGCTGCAGGGGCAGAAGCGGAGGTGGGAGGTTATTTGGGGCCAGATTAAGCAAAGCCTTTTATCCCAGATTTAATGTTGTGGGCAATAAGGAGTCAGTGGGGTTTTAGGCAGAAAACAAGATGATCAGATTTAATCTCAAAGGTTTCCCCAACTAACATATGGAGAAAGAACTAGAATAAGTAGAGACCCATGTCAGATGTAAAATGAGCATTCTTCTCTGATGGACCAGCCTCCTTGTTTTTTCAAAGCACTCTTCTTTTAATAAGTATATATTCATAAGACATTTTTCTGAAAATACAGATTAACTTTCCAGTTATCTTGCTATTTCTAGTTATTTGGTGAACAGGAAAAGTATCTCATGTGGTAACTTCGTATCATCTTTCATGAGAGAATTGGCTTCATTAATCACTTTTTCAGAATTCTGACACTCAAAGATGTTTCTGTTTGACTCTCAGGCATTTTGCAATTCAAGACCTTGAAAATATGTCCCTGCATACAGCAACAAAGAGGTTGGAGGTTATTTTTTAAATGTCTGAAAGTGAAAAAAATCAACAGAACTCCCTTAAAAATAAATTAATTCTGGTCTCTAAAATGTATTCTTAGGAAGAGAAATGTAAAAAAGAGAAATAATGCTATAAAATAAAAAGAGGAGAAATAAAAACAACAAAAGGGAATCCAAGAAGAGTTTGAAACTGTATTGTGCAGTGTTCCCTGGGTAACAGTAAATATTTCTTACCTTCCTCCTCTGCCATCATGACAAGTCATGAAACCTAGACAATATTTAATCACAGCTATATTCACCACAAATCATCAATAGACAAAACCCCTGCAGCTCTGTCAGTCAGGGGAGCCCAGAGGCAAAAACAGTCCTTGAGAATGATAGGAACAGGACTTCATTCATAACCCTGTCATAATTCCCTGCTGATTCTACAGGAGAAGGTTACTGAATTTGATTTGGAAAAAAAAAAAAAAAAAAAAGCACAGTTATCAACTGTAATATGCTAAACATCCACATATGATATCTATGCTAGCAATACAGCATTCAGTTTCCCCATTTTACAGAAGAGGCAGAAGCCCTAGAGAAGGTAAGAAAGTTTCTATAGTCACACAGCTGGTAAGTCATCCTAATAGTGTTGGACCAATAACTTCTTGATTCTAAATCTTGTGCTTTTAAATCAAGGATAGCTACCAACATAAAGAGAAATGTCAAGTGCCACCCGAGTAAGACACGCAGTGAATTCTGTGGTTCTTGGAGAAGGGAGCCCCCTGTCTGGAACAAGGGTCAAGAAAGTCTTCTAGCAGAGGGTAACACCTGATCTTGGTCTCTTTACTGGACAAGTCAAAAGGATAAAGAAAGTTCATTCCAGGTTTGAATTTAACAGCAAGCATGAAGAGATGTAAATGGATATGATAAAAATTTTTACATACCCATTCAAGAAATGTATTATGCATCTATTATCTGTAGCATATTATGCTAGGGATATAACTATTAAAAAAAAAAAGAAGAAGGCAATGTGAGGAAAACAGCATTTCTTTAAAAATTGTCTTAGGTGCCCCTTCCTTACAACGATTACGAGATTGAACAATATGACTCTACCAAGGGGTTGGTAGAAAGAAAAATAAGAAAAGGCTGTCAACGTAATTTGGACCAAAAGTTATGGAGTAACAAATTTGTAGTTGTGATTACTAATTTATTGTTATGTCATGCTCAATATAAAATGATTCTGAAGTATCTTACAAAGATGCAATGGTAAACATAAAATATAAAAATAAAAGGAAATTGAGATGAAGAAATATAAATATAAGTATGAATAAGATATCCCAGCACTTTGGGAGGCCAAGGTGGGATGATCGCTTGAGGCCAGGTGTTTGTGACCAGACTAGGCAACATAACAAGACCCCATCTCTATTAAAAAAAATTTTTTTTTAATTAGCTGGGTGTGGTGGTGCCTGCCTGTAAACCCAGCTACTCCGAAGGCTGAGGTAGGAGGATCACTTGAGCCTATGAGTTTGAGGTTACAATGAAGTATGAACACACCACTGCCCTCCAGAGTGGGAGAATGAGTGAGACCCTGCCCTAAAAAAGATAATAACAATAATAAGATGGGCCAGGCATGGTGACTCATGCCTATAATCCCAGTACTTTGGGAGGCCAAGGCATGCAGATCACCTGAGGTCAGGAGTTCAAGACAAGCCTGACCAACGTAGTGAAATCCCATCTCTATTAAAAATATAAAAATTAGCCAGGTGTGGTGGCATGCACCTGTAATTCCAGCTACTCAAGAGGCTGAGGCAGGAGAATCATTTCAACCCAGGAGGCAGAGGTTGCAGTGAGCAGAGATGGAGCCACCGCACTCCAGCCTGAGCGGCAGGGTGAGACTCTGTCTCAAATAAATAAATAAATACATAAATACATAAATAAATACATAAATAAGATGAAGCTGGAGTAAGGTCAGTTAAAATGTCAAATACTGGCTGGAAAGGGGTATAATTTGGCTCTATGCTTCCTAGCAGTCATTACCCTGCTCCCTCCAAAAATAATCAGTTATATTATTTGATAAGACAAAACCATTCAATGAGAAAAAAATAATTTTTTGTAGTAGTAATAACAATAATAATAGCTATTATTTGTTCTCATATGCAACTACTGGGGCTTGATTGGTTTACATGTACTTTCTCACTGATGACCACAATAAGCCTGTGAGGTAGATCCTATTATGGTCTTCATTGTACAGAGAAGAAAACTGGGAGTTAGAGAAGTTAAATAGATTTCCCAAAAACACATGATACGGTTTGGCTGTGTCCCCACCCAAATCTCATCTTCAATTTTACTCCCATAATCCCCACATGCTTTGGGAGGGACCCAGTGGGAGATAATTTGAATCATGGAGGCAGTTTCTTACATACTGTTCTCATGTTCATGAATAAGTCTCAAGAGATCTGATGGTTTTATCGGGGTTTTCACTTTTGCATCTTCCTCATTTTCTCTTACCACCACCATGTAAGACGTGCTTTCACCTCTCTCCATGATTCTGAGGCCTCCCCAGCCACGTGGAACTGTAAGTCCAATTAAACCTCTTTTTCTTCCCAGTCTTGGGTATGTCTTTATCAACAGCATGAAAACAGACTAATACAGTAAATTGGTACCAGTAGTGGGGGGCGTTGCTGAAAAATACCCGAAAATGTGGAATCAACTTTGGAACTGGGTAACAGGCAGAGGTTGGAACAGTCTGGAGGGCTCAGAAGAAGACAGGAAAATGTGGGAAAGTTTGGAACTTCCTAGAGACTTATTGAATGGCTTTGACCAAAACCCTGATAGCAATAAGAACAATAAGGTCCAGGCTGAGGTGGTCTCAGATGGAGATGAGGAACTTGGGAACTGGAGCAAAGGTGACTTACTATGTTTCAGCAAAGAGACTGGTGGCATTTTGCCCCTGCCCTAGAGATTTGTGGAACTTTGACCTTGAGAGAAATGATTTAGGGTTTCTGGCAAAAGAAATTTCTAAGCGGCAAAGCATTCAAGAGGTGACTTGGGCACTGTTAAAGGCATTCGGTTTAATAAAGGAAGCAGAGCGAAAAAGCTCGGAAAATTTGCCGCCTGACAATGTGATAGAAAAGAAAAACCCATTTTCGGAGGAGAAATTGAAGCCAGCTGCAGAAATTTGCATAAGTAACAAGGAGCCAAATGTTAATCCCCAAGACAACCAGGAAAACGCCTCCAGGGCATGTCAGAGGGCAGCCCCTCTTGTCACAGGCCCAGAGGCCTAAGGGAAAATGATTTCATGGGCCGGTACCAGTGTCCTCATGCTGTATGCAGCCTAGGGATTTGGTGCCCTGCATCCCAGCTGCTCCAATGATGGCTGAAAGGGGCCAATGTAGAGCTTGGGCCATGGCTTCAGAGGGTGCAAGCCCCAACCCTTGGCAGCTTCCACATGGTGTTGAGCCTGCCAGTGCAGAGAAGTCAAGAATTAGGGTTTGGGAACCTCCAACTAGATTTCAGAAGATGGATGGAAATGTCTGGATGCCCAGGCAGAAGTTTGCTGCAGGAGTGGGGCACTTATGGAGAACCTTTGCTAGGTCACCGAGGAAGGGAAATGTTGGGTCAGAGCCCCCACACAGAGACCCTACTGGGGCACTGCCTAGAGGAGCTGTGAGAAGAGGACCACCGTCCTGCAGACCCCAGAATGGTAGATCCACCAACAGCTTGCACCATGCCCTTGCAGAAGCTGCAGGCACTCAATGCCAGCCTGTGAAAGCAGCTGGGAAGGAGGCTGTACCCTGCAAAACCACAGGGGTGGAACTGCCCAAGATCATGGGAACTCACCTCTTGCATCAGCATGACCTGGACATGAGACCTGGAGTCAAAGGAGATCATTTTTGAGCTTTAAAATTTGACTGCCCCACTGGATTTTGGACTTGCACGGACCCTGTAACTCCTTTGGCCAATTTCTCCCATTTGAAATGGCTGTATTTACCCAATACCTGTACCCACATTGTAACTAGGAAGTAACTAGCCTGCTTTTAATTTTACAGGCTTATAGGCAGAAGGGACTTTCCTTGTCTCAGATGAAACTTTGGACTGTGAAGTAACTAGCCTGCTTTTAATTTTACAGGCTTATAGGCAGAAGGGACTTTCCTTGTCTCAGATGAAACTTTGGACTGTGGATTTTTGGGTTAATGCTGAAATGAGCTAAGATTTTGGGGGACTGTTGGGAAGGCATGATTCATTTTGAAATGTGAGGACATTAGATTTGGAGGGGCCAAAATGGAATGATATGATTTGGATGTGTCCCCACCCAAATCTCATCTGAATTGTACTCCCACAATTTCCATGTGTTGCGGGAGGGACCCATCAGGAGATAACTTGAATCATGGGGGCAGTTTCCCCCACGCTGTTCTCAGGGAAGTGATTAAGTCTCATGAGATCTGATGGTTTTATCAGGGCTTTTCACTTGTGCATCTTCCTCATTTTCTCTTACCACCGCCATGTAAGAAGTGCCTTTCACTGCCCACCATGATCCTGAGGCCTCTCCAGCCATGTGGAACTGTAAATCCAATTTTTCTTCCTAGTCTTGGGTCTGTCTTTATCAGTAGCATAAAAATAGATGAATACAACACAAAATCAGTAATTGGGGCAAGCAACCTCCAAATCAAGCAAACTTTCTGCCTACCTCAAGCCGAGGAACTTAACCACTAGGTTATTTCTGAAGTAAATTATCCTGCAAGTCCTCAAGAAAATAGACCAGGCAATACAGAACAGTGCATCTCAAATTCCATTGCACATATAAACCACCTGGGATCTTACAATGCAGATTCTGATTCACTAGCTCTGAGGTGGGATTTGAGATTCTGCATTTCTAACCACCTACCAGGTGACCCCAAAACTTCTGGCCTAAACCACACTGTGATTAGCAAAGCTAGAATGAACAATATCCCCACAGTTTAAAGGGGTTCTATTTTATAGCATCCCTCAAAGGAAGTAGATGACACAAAACCACAGCATTTCCGTAAAAGCATCATCTCTTTTTAAAAGAAAAGCTATAGAAGGAATGTAGCACTGCAATGATTTGGACTAACCAAGGAATTTAAAGTATCAAGACAGAAAAAAAAAAAGGATATTCTATTAATAATATACCTTATGTTCATACTAGGCTGCATTTAATTGCAACTAAATTATGTCTAATCCCTTCAATTATAGACAGGTACTGTTGATTAGACCTCAATGAGGTGGGTGTTAAGTGCTAATTATGCACGTGACTCTGATTTACTACAAGAAAGTAAAAAAGGCCAAAGCAGAGGGAGATTCAGAGGAAAAGGGGAATGGCCTCCTGTTTTCCTGCCTAGAAAATAGATTTTTCTAAAATAACTGCTACATAGCAGTATCCAAGAATAAAACTTTTCTTTTCAATTAACAAAGAATGAGGAATTTCTGAGGCTGCTGCTTCAGAGCCCACAATTTTTTAACAAAACTGCATATGTTCAATCACTATTTTGCTTTTCATTTAGAATCTGTTGCCAAGGAAACATCAATATCCAAGTACATTCAAGGTAAATCTTTCTTCTTCCGTGTTTTTGAAGTGAATCATTGAAGTGAATCACTTAGCAAGGCAGCAGCAAGTTGTAGAACTGAGCTAATCCAGAGGTGGACTTAATTCCAACCACTGTGTCCTTGATAAATCAGCTAGACCTCAGTTTCTTTACCCATAAAGTAACAATGATTATACAGTTGTTGTTTTGAGCAATTTAATTCTGGGGCATAGTCCCTCTATCTGATGTATAGTTTGTCATCTCATTATGCATGGTCAGGAATCTATAGAGTTAGCTTCTTTTATGTAATTACCCTGGAACAAAAGAGGACAAAGAATCCCCATTTTCTCCTTCAGTAATGCAAAGGCAATACATACTTGACTTGCCTAAAAGAAGTGAAGCGATGTGGAATCAGAATCAAATTAAAAAAAAAAAATTCCTGTCCCTGCAAATATTATGTAATTCAGGTTTCTCGGTTTCATGGTACATCAGAAATCACAGCCAAAGATAACCACAAACTGAAAGGTGTGTCTACAAAGTCCTTCTGGGTCACTGGCAACAGGGTATATGATCACAAACAAGGGTGGATTCAGGTAGTGTGTGGCCAGAAGCTTTCACAATCTGAAGATTCCCTTAAGAAAAAAATGCGTACTTGTGAATCCAAACTGACTACAAAAGTATCAGGCATGAGAAAAATAAAATAAAATAAAATAAATGAAAAACTGATAAATACTACAATCAACCAAAAATGCCAGAAAAATAATATAATTTTATTAATTAATGTCCTGATATACTTCTAGTAGTCTCTTTTTCCTATGTTTTGGACTTCATGCTCTTTGAGCACCTTTATGGATGATAATTATTTCATAATACCTATTATAGAATAGGACTTCAGTGCACCTTTGAAATTTATTTTATCAATAGTTTAAAATAGATTTATTTTATCAATATGTTAAAATTTATTTTATCAATAGTTTAGAATATAGTATCTTTCAGTTTCACACCACATTATTGGTAACTTCACGTAAAGTTTCAGGATTGTGGTCAAATATTAGAAACACTTCCATCCAAGTTTCTTTCACATGTGAGCTCTAAGGTTCAGAAGAATTTTCCACTAGGTGCATCTAAGGAACATAGCAAACCATTTCCTCCTCTACCACCACATTCTTCTGAAGCTGGATACTGTGCACACGTCCAACTATTTGGCCACACCTTTCGCCTTTGCATCTGCACATAGCATAGTGGGCAGTCAGAGGTTTTCTAGAATCCATTCCAACACCAAGACAGCTAGAAGTAACCCAACTGTGTGTAGAAATGTAAGTCAAATATATCTTATAAGCCCAAACTAAACATATTCCCAACTCAACTTTCCCACAACTGAAAGCCAAGAATGCCTACAGCCCTCCAATACCAGTTGAAACAAAGGCAAATGTGGTGGAGATGAAATCAAATGGGAAGAGTCATCCTAGCCAATTGTAGTTAAAATATCTTATTTTGAGTATACTTACTTGCAAAGGGCCCTTAAACTTCATTAAAATTTAAACTGCATTTGCTTCACTGTAAGTCCGTCTCTGACAGAAAGTGATTATTTTCTCATTTTCTCATGCCTGACAACTTTAACATAACTACCTTCAGTTTCATTACTTCATGTGAAGGATTGTGCTATGTGTTTTTTAAACATTAGCTAATCCATCCTCAAACCAACACTATGAGGTAGTAGTTATTGCACAGCTGGAGAAACTGGAACTCTGAAAGGTTAAGCCACTTGTTCAAGATAAGTAAACTGGTACAGTGGTTCCAATGCTGGTACATGCAAATGTGCTCTCCTGCTTCCTTGAGAAAATTTAGTGGGGAAAGAGCATGAGAAGGACTTTCTATGCTCTCTTAGGCACAGAAAGAACATGACTAGATACAGAGTCTCATTAAGAATATAAAATGTGTTAGATGTACCATGGCTCCTGTAGTGACCGTAGCTCTCACAGGGCCTGAGCCATGCTAGCACCTTCCCAAGGAGACTATTCCAGTTGGCCAGTCTCTGCTCCACAGTAACCATGTGAAATTGAAAAGCTGTGATCAAAAATGCAGTCACATTGGAAGAGATGCAGCAGGGCTTAGTGGTGTGAGCTACACAGGCATTGGAGAACATTAAAAAGACTCTTTCAGCCCATATCAAGAAGCAGTTTGACAAGAAGTACAATCCCATCTGACATTGCATCATGGGGAGGAACTTTGGTAGTTGCCTGACACATGAAACCAAACACTTCGTCTACTTCTACCTGGGCCAAAGGGGCATTCTTCTGTTCAAATCTGATTAAAGGCATAGACTGTGCCGCACATAGAGTGATTCATCCAGAAATGAGGACTGCAGCCTAAATTACAAATACCAGAGACTAAAATTGTCAGCCTTGCTAAGGAACACCTCAATCTTTGAAACTTTATTGTGTTTTGTACAGGGCATTCTCTGTATTAGTTTATTGTGGTTATAAGATAATTAGTAACACACTTATATTTGTATTCCATACTTCTGTTCCATGTTTTTTTCCCTCAAAATCCATTACTTTAAAAAACAAATCTTTTACAGATATGAAAGAAAAAAATGTAAAACACTGCATCAGTACTTTCTTGTAGTAAGTTTGGGCACTGAGCTAAGAATCCAAAAAGTTAATTCAGATAATATGCTGTCATTGGGGTAATTTCTGTCAGCCATTCGCCAGCAGTTTAACTCTGTTTTATCACATGTCAAATAACAGCCTGTAGTAATAATAAAAATATTGCCATATTTGAATCACAATTCAAATGGATTTTACCAATAACACATATGTAGCATAATTTGATATTGCTTACTAGGGCAAGATTGTATAGACTGAAGCCTAGAAGATGCTTTGTAATAAAGCATGATTATAGGAAAATTATCCTATTTAAATTCAAAGAACTACGAGTTCCTGGCTAAGTTTATGTCTCTTATACAAGAAAATCACAGGGTGACAACCTGCAATTAAAACCCTAGCTCTGTTCAGATCATTAAAAGCCATCTATTTACAATTTAGGTTTACAATTAGTCTATCTCAAGTCACTGAGAATGTGGCCACACCAGAAAGTTCACCTCCAAGAAATCAGGCAGCTTCCTTCGGGAGTCTTAAGTGTAGTACATGCTGTACTGTGTACCCAGCTCCCTTTCTCAAATACCTCCAAACAGATGTGCTTCCCATTATTACTTGCCAGATGAATTCGAATTAAAACTATGATAAGATACTACTCTACACTGACTAGAATGGCTTAAATTTAAAGACTAACAAAACCAAGTGTTAGCAAGAATGTGGAGCAACTGGAATTCTCATAAATTGATGGTGGGAGTGTAAAATGACACAATTCCTTTGGAGAAATGTTTGGCAGACCCAACCAAAGGTAAACATATGAATACCCTATAATCCAACATTTCCATTCTTGGGTATATATTCAAAAGATAAGAGTATATCCTTCAAAATACATGAACAAGAATGTTCATAGGTACTTTTTTTTAACTAATATCCAGAAACTAGAAGTAATATAAATGCCCATTAAAAGTAGAAAGATAAATTATGGTGTAATCATACAACAGAATACTATACAAATGAAAATGAATTCATTCCAGCAGCAGGCAACAACAAGGATAAATCTCACAAATGACCATGAGTGAAAGAATCTAGATACAGAAGAATGTACAGTATAATATTGACAATCAAATTTACAAACAAATATCATAGTATTCACAAGTGGGCAAAACAAATCTGTAGGACTAGATATCAGGATAGCAGTTACCTGGGAGTATTGACTTGGAAGGAATATTATAAACCTGCATATTCATCTGAGCAGTAGTTACATGGGTAATATATATGTAAAATTCATTTAGTTGTAGATTTAAGATATGTGTACTGTAAATATGTCGTATTTAATGTAAAATATTTTTTATATTAACATTAAGGCAGAGCCTGAGAAAAAGGATCAAGACATCAGAATAGCTAAATAGGAAACCTAGGGCATCTAGAAGAGTGCAGAGGTTCTCAACCTCTGTGGCCCAGAAGGAACACAGAGGAAGGAAGAAAGAAAGCAGAACCTGGGGTATCTAAACCGGCCAAACACATGCAAATCCATTCTCGTTCTCTCATGCTCTCACTCTCTTTATGATCCAATTTCTTTCTTATGTCTTGCTTTTCCCCTGAATTTTTGCCCAGATACAGCAAAGGAAGTAGAAGCAGAGCTTTGGATTCAGGGGAATCTTCATCCATCACATTCTCCTGTTTTGCATGAAGCATTATTTTTCAACCCTAATGGACTGGTAGGTTATTCCCGATCTTACACCCAAGTATTATCAAAGTTAAAAGTGAAGGAGTTTCATATGTGAGGCTTTACACAATCTTTCTCATTGTTGTTATGCTTTTTCAACTGCTCTATTTCTTTATTTCAACAACAAAGAACTGTTAGAAGACATTAGTACCCTAAAACAACCTAAATCAATGTTAGTTGGAGATGTTTCTAGAAGATGCCCAAAGGAATTTTTTAAAATAAAAAAATTAACACTATTTAGTGATCATATTCCTATAGTATATTTTCATACTTGTAAGTTTGGGTTGTTACTATAAACAAGCATTTAAGTTGCAAGATAGTATAGTGGATATTACTGTGAAGGTTAAAAAAATGCACATTAACACGATGATTGAAATTATTGTGCTAGTATCATGTAAGCATTTGTGGCACAGAATAAAATTTCCAGAGTTATATCTTGAACAACATAAACTGAATTGAAGACTGGTTTCTCTGGGAAAAATGTAAGGAAAGTAAAGTGTTTCTAGAGAAGATAAAAATACTACACTACCAAAGGTTCAAGTGAAGAATTTAGTTTATGAATTTGGGATTTTCTACATTAAAGAATTTAAAATTGCATGTGACCATTTCATGTACATCTTTAAAAGTTTATGTGTTCACGATGGACAAAGAGAAGATTGCTGAAGGCTGACAGTCATATTCCATATGTATACAGTGTAAACGAGGCACTCAAAGTGGAAACAAATATTTTAAACACAGCTTAATCATCATATTGAATTCCAGTTTGACACTTTTGTCACCCTCACTTTGTGTTTCTGCATGTATATTCCAAGGAGAGAATTGTGCTATAATCTAAATGAGATAAATACAGCTAATTATATTAAGGTTAAAAATATCACTTTTGAAGAATAGGACTATGTGGTTTGTCCTTAAAAAAATCATAGTCAGAAAATGGGACTGAGTTATTGGCTAAGATAAGTGTTCACCATATGCTAGTAATAAACCCAGCTATCTGTTCTTAGAACATCTTTGTTATTAGTAAAGAGATGTTAATGACTTGGGAGAGTAATGTTGGTAGAACTGGTTAAGAATGTCGACTCTAGAATCAGACTGCCAGCACTAAAAACCCCACTCTGTCACTTGCTCTGTGACTTTGCACATATCACAACTTCTCTACACCTGTTTTCACTCTGTAAAATGGGAGTTACGATAAGATCCACCTTATAAGACTTATAAGACTTATAAGGCTTTTGTAACTAGTGAATGTTAAAATATTTGTTAAACAGGCCGGGTGTGGTGGCTCACTCCTGTAATCCCAACACTTTGGGAGGCCAGGGCAGGTGGATCACCTGACGTCAGGAGTTCAAGATCAGCCTGACCAACATGGTAAAACCCCATGACATGAAAAATCATGAGAACATGAGAATAGCATGAAATGAAAAAACTAGCTGGACGTGGTGGTGCACATCTGTAATCCCAGCTACTCAGGAGGCTGAGGCAGGAGAATATCCTGAACCTGGGAGGCTGAGCTTGCAGTGAGTCGAGATCATGCCATTATACTCCAGTCTGAACAACAAGAGTGAAACTCAGTCTCGAATATGAATATATATATATATATATATATATATATACACACACACACACACACACACACACATATATATATAAAACAGCTAAAAAAATATCTTGCACGTGGCAGATGGTCAGTCAATATTAGGTCTTATACTTTATCCTTTTCCCTTTCATTGACAACAATACCAACCTTTTTTACCCCCATAAAGGACTTTTTGTAATACAGAAAGTGAATGTAATAAAATACCATAGAAACCTAATAGAGCAGAAAATTGAAATGGAGAGAAATGAAAACAGACTTATTTTAGGCAGAACATCACATGTCATAGATTTGGCTAATGATGAGTTTAGCTCTTTCAGTGGATCTGTGAGTGCCAACTAACACATCCAAGAAGCCAATCTCTGGTGTGACAAGTTTCTTCGTTATTTTCCACTTACCACGTTATAGAATGCTCACTGGCTTGAATGCAACTTTAGCTGAAGTGAGCAGTAATGAAAACCAAACAAAGTACTCCTCTATCCAGAAGAGGTCAAACTCAAATCCCAAGAAAACATATAAGTAACACTTCATTGAAAGGATTTTAACCAGCAAATTAATGCTGCAGCAGCAAATTAATGCTACAGTAGCATACGAGACTATAAGTAAAAGGAGCTTCCATTGAAAGTGCCACAAAGCATTGCAGGGCCACAGTGGACAAGTGATAGCAGAACATCCTATGTTCCAGGAAGAGGATGCAGGACACACATTATGGTTTATAAAAACTCCCGGTTCTTGCAGTTGGCAAGAGCTTGCTTTTAGTCCAAATAACATTCTCCAGAAGTTCTTCGTCTTCTTGGATCCCCCGTTTTGCAGCAACATTAAGAAGCATTTCTACATCCCTAGAAGAAACTGTTATTTAGTAGTGCTAAGAAAGAGTAAACCAAAAGCACCCGCACATTCAAGAGTTTGAGTTAAGAGCCAGAGTAACAGTTGTTTAAACTCATTGTAAGGTAATGAGGGAAACACATGCCATTTCACCTGGGTTCCATCATGAGTTCTGATATAGTTTGGCTGGGTCTCCACCAATATTTCATCTTGAATTGTAGTTCCCATAATCCCCACGTGTCATGAGAGGGACACAGTGGGAGATATTTGAATCATGGGAGCAGTTTCCCCCATGCTATTCTCATGATAGTGAGTAAGTTCTCATGATAGCTGATTGTTTTATAAAGGGCTTCTACCTTCGCTCAGCTCTCATTCTTCTGTCTCCTGCTGCCTTATGAAGAAGGATGTGTTTGCTTCCCCTTTTGCCCTGATTGTAAGTTTCCTGAGGCCTTCCCAGCCATGCAGAACTGTGAGTCGATTAAACTTCTTTCCTTTATAAATTACCCAGTTTCGGGTATTTCTTCAGAGTGGCGCATTAACAAACTAATATAGTAAATTGGTACCAGGAGTGAGGCACTGCTGTAAAGATACTTGAAAATGTGGAAGCAAATTTGGAACCGGGTAACAGGCAGAGGCTGAAACAGTTTGAAGGGCTCAGAAGAAGACAGGAAAATGTGGGAAAGTTTCAAACTTTCTAAAGACTTGTTGGAAGGCTTCGACCAAACTGCTAATATTGATATGGACAAGGAAGTCTAGGCTGAGGTGGTCTCATACGGAGATGAGGAACTTGTTGGGAATTGGAGTAAAGGTCACTCTTGCCATGCAAAGAGATTGGAGGCATTTTGCCCCTGCCCTAGAGATCTGTGGAACTTTGAACTTGAGAGAGATGATTTAGGGTATCTAGCAGAAGAAATTTCTAAGTGGCAAAATGTTCAAGAGGAAACAGCGCATGAAAGTTTGGAAAATTTGCAGCCAGACAATGTGATAGAAAAGAACCCATTTTCTGAGGAGAAATTCAAGCGCACTGCATAAATTTGCATAAGTGAAAAGGAGCCCAATGTTAATCACCAAGACAATGGGGAAACTGTATCCAGGACATGTCAGAGAGACCTTCGTGGAAGCCCCTCCTAATCACACACCCAGAGCCCCATGAGAAAAAAATGTTTTCCTGGGCTGGTCCCAGGAACCCCCTGCTGTGTGCAGCCTAGGGACTGGGTGACCTGTGGCCTGCCATTCCAGTCATGGCTAAAAGGAGCCAAGGTACATGTTGGGCTATGGCTTTGGAGGGCACAAGCCCCCAAGCTTGGCAGCTTCCATGTGGTGTTTAGCCTGTGGGTGCACAGAAGTCAAGAACTGAGGTTTGGAAACCTCCACCTAGATTTCAGAGGATATACGGAAATGCCTGGATGTCCAGGCGGAAGTTTACTACATGGCAGGACTCCCATGGAGAACCTCTGCTGTGGCAGCGCAGAAGGGAAATGTGGGGTCAGAACTCCCACACAGAGTCTTCACTGGGGCACTGACTAGTGGAGCTATGAGAAGAGAGGCACCATTTTCCAGACCCCAGAATGGTAGATCCACTGGCAGCTTGCACTGTGCACCTGGAAAAGCCACAGACATTCAATGCCAGCCCGTGAAAGGAGCCGGGAGGGGGGCTGTACCCTACAAAGCCATAGGGGCAGAGATGCCCAAGGCTGTGGGAGCCCACCTCTGGCATCAGCATGACCTGGATATAAGACATGCAATTGATGTAGATCATTTTGGAACTTTAAGGTTTAATGAGGGCCCTATTGGATTTCAGATTTGCATAGGGCTGGTAGCCCCTTTGTTTTGGTCATGTTTTCTATTTTGGAATGGGTGTATTTTCCCAATGCCTGTACCCCCCATTGTATCTAGGATGTAGCTAACTCGCTTTTGATTTTACAGGCTCATAGGCAGAAGGAACTTGCCTTGTCTCAGATGAGAGTTGGGATTTGGACTTTTGAGTTAATACTGGAATGAGTTAAGACTTTGGGGGACTGTTGGAAGGGCATGATTGTGTTTTGAAATGTGAGGACATGAGATTTGGGAGGGGATGGGGCAGAATGATATAGTATGGAGCATCCCCATCTTTACTTGTAGTTCCCATAATCCTCATGTGTCGTGAGAGGGACACAGTGGGAGGTAATTGAATCATGGGAGTGGTTTTCCCCATGCTATTCTTGTGATAGTAAGTTCTCACAAGATCTGATGGTTTTATAAGGGGCTTCCCCCTTTGCTCAGCTCTCATTCTTGTCTCTCCTACCAACTTGTGAAGAAGGACGTGTTTGCTTCTCCTTCTGCCATGATTGTAAGCTTCCTGTAGCCTTCCCAGTTATGCACAACTGTGAGTCAGTCAAACCTCTTTTCTTTATTAATTACCCAGTCTCATGTATTTCTTCATAGCATCATGAGAATGGACTAATACAAGAATCTTCATAATAAAATCAGAGCTACCCAAATAAATATTCTTAAAACATCAGAGCCTAACTAGATTATTTTGCCCTATTTAGAGAAGTTTTTCTAGCCAAGAATCTTATGTAATGTCTGAGGCACCCCTCTCTTGCAAGGAAATTCTATATTTTGGTTTGGGAGTGCTAACTGGAGAGGGATTCCATACAACCTCCCATCTGGTAACTGTCAGTTGCAAAATAGAACATATTGGCTTCGCCATTTTGACTTGGCTGCCTCAAAATGGTCATTTCAAAATTTTGTTACCAATTGTGCAGCCAACATCCCTAACTATTATACAAATTCCCAAGATCCGCCCCATCCTCAGTGCTTTACTGAACCTTTTTTTCTAAAACTGGTCTACCTCTTAGCCTGAGGTAGAAGACTAAATGCTGGAGTGGCAGGACGTGAGGTTCAGAGTGTGATCCAGGAGGAGATGTGTTACACTCGAAAAGAACTGCTTGAGTTTTATAATTTATGTAAACAGAAATCTGGAGAACAGGCATGGGAATGGATATTAAGGGTGTAGTATAATGTTGGAAAAACTATAGTTGTATCAGGCTGAATTTATTGATTTGGGTCCACTAAGCAGGGATTTTGCATTTAATGTTGCAGCTTGGGGAGTTAAAAAAAGGTTCAATAGTTTATTTGCTTAGTTAGCTGAAATATGGATTAAAAGATGCCCTACTGTGAGCAAGCTGGAAATGTCTGATCCCCCTTGGTTTAATGTAGAGGAAGGGATCCAAAGGCCTAGGGAGATTAGGATGCTGGAGGTGATTAGTCACTTTAGACCTATTCATTTCAGTTGGGAGGGTCCAGAAGATATACCCTTGACCAATGCATTGCAAAATAGATTTGTGAGGGCAGCACCTGCATCTTTGAAGAGCCCTGTAATTGCTCTTCTCTGTATGCCAGATCTAACAGTGGGAACTGTAGTCACTCAACGACAAAACTTAAATACAATGAGAATAATTGGATCCCAAGGTGGCAGAGGCCAAGTGACGTCACTTAACCCTCAAAAGCAAGGTGGGTGTAGCTACCGTAATGGACAGCAGAGGCAAAGCAGCAATCAGAATAGTCTCACTTGTGTAGAGCTCTCACATTGGCTAATCACGGTGTTCCTAGAAGAGAAATTGATAGGAAGCCTACTGCATTCCTACTCAATTTATATAAGCAGAAAACTTCCAGGTGGAATAGACAAAAGACCAATTTGAATTATAAAAACAGAGAATCACGACCCCTCAATCAATTTCCAGACTTCAGCCAGTTTACAGGCTCAGAGCCCCCTGAATGAAGGGGAGGACAGGTACCCTTAAGGAAGGACCCCACTACACTACTGACAACTTATGTTAATTTTTCTCCCATCCTTCCTCAAATCGACCTCTGGCCTCTTACCAGGGTAACTGCATTGGGGAAAAAGAAATGATCAGACATTTTGGGAACTACTGGACACTGGCTCTGAGCTGAAGTTGATTCCAGTAGACCCAAGACGTCATAGTGGTCCTCCAGTTAAAGTAGAGGCTTAGGGAGGTCACGTAATTAATGGAGTTTTATCTCAGGTCCAATATACAGGGGGTCCAATGGGTCCCTGGACTCATCCTGTGGTCATTTCTCAAGTGCCAGAATGCATAATTGGCACAGACATACTTAGTAGCAGGCAGAACCCCCACATTGGCTCCCTGACTGGTAGGGTGAGGGCTATCATAATGGGAAAGTCCAAATGGAAGCCATTAGAGCTGCCTCTACCTAGAAAAACAGAAAATCAAAAACAATATCACATCCCTGCAGGGATTGCAGAGATTAGTGCCACCATCAAAGTCTTGAAAGATGCAGGGGTGATGACTCCCACCACATCACAATTCAGCTCTCCTATTTGGCCTGTGCAGAAGATAGATGGATCTTGGAGAATGACAGTGGATTATTGTAAGCTTAATCAAGTGGTGACTCCAATTGCAGCTGCTGTACCAGATGTGGTTTCATTGCTTGAGCAAATTAGCACATCTTCTGGTACCTGGTGTGCAGCCACTGACTTGGTAGATGCCTTTTTCTCCATTCCTGCCCAGAAAGCCCACCAGAAGCAATTTGCCTTCAGCTGGTAAGGCCAACAATATACCTTTTCTGTCCTACCTTAGGGGTATATCAACTCTCTGCCTTTGTGTCATAATCTTATTTGGAGTGCCCTTGATCACCTTTTGCTTCCACAAGGTATCATACTTGTCCGTTACATTGACGAGATTATGCTAATTGGATCCAGTGGGCAAGAAGTAACAAACACACTGGACTTATTGGTGAGACATTTGCATGCCAGAGGATGGGAAAAACATCTAACAAAAATTCAGACAGCTTATACCTCAGTCAAATTTCTAGTGATCCAGTGGTGTAGGGCCTGTCAAGATATTCCTTCTAAGGTGAAGGATAAGTTGCTGCATTTAGCCCCTCCTACAACCAAGAAAGAGGCACAGTGCCTAGGGGGCCTATTTGGATTTTGGCGGCAACACATTCCTCATTTGGGTGTGTTACTCTGGCCCATTTATCCAATGACCCGAAAGGCTGCCAGTTTTGAGAGGGGTCCAGAACAGGAGAAGGCTCTGCAACAGGTCCAGACTGCTCTGCAAACTGCTCTGCCGCTTGGGACGTATGACCCAGCAGATCCAATGGTGCTTAAGGTATCAGTGGCAGATAGGGGTGCTGTTTGGAATCTTTGGCAAGACCCCATAGATGAATCACAGTGGAGGTCTCCAGAATTTTGAAGTAAGGCCCTGCCATCTTCTGTAGGTAACTACTCTCCTTATGAGTGACAGCTCTTGGCCTATTACTGGGTTTTGGTGGAAACTGAATGTTTGATGATGGGTCATCAAGTCATCATGTAACCAGAACTGCCTATCACGAACTGAGTGTTTTATGACCCATTTAGCTACAAAGTAGGTCATGCACAGCAGCATTACATTATTAAATGGAAGTGGTACATATGTGATTGCGCTTGAGCAGGTCCTGAAAGCACAAGTAAGTTACATGAGAAAGTGGCTCAAATGCTCATGGTCTCCACTCCTGCCACCCTGCCTTCTCTCCCCCAGCCTGCACCAGTGGCCTCATGGGGAGTTCTCTATGATCAGTTGACAGAGGAAGAGAAGACTAGGGGTTTTTTTAAGAGAAGACACTTGGTTTTGCACGATACACAAGCACCACCTGAAAGTGGACAACTGCAGCACTACAGCCCCTTTCTAGGACATCCCTGAAGGATGGCAGTGAAGGGAAATCTTCCCAGTGAGCAGAACTTCAAGCAGTGCACCTACTTGTACACTTTGCATGGAAGGAGAAATGGCCAGATATGCAATTATATACTGATTCATGGGCTGTAGCCAATGGTCTGGCTAGATGGTCAGGGACTTGGAAGAAGTATGATTGGAAAATTGGTGACAAAGAAATTTGAGAAAGAGGCATGTGGATAGACCTCTCTAAGTGATCAAAAACTGTGAAGATATTTGTATCCCATGTGAGTGCTCACCTACGGGTAACCTCAGCAGAGGAGGAGTTTAATAATCAAGTGGATAAGATGACCCATTCTGTGGACACCACTCAGCCTCTTTCCCCAGTCACTCCTATCATTGCCCAATGGGCCCATGAACAACATGGCCATGGCGGCAGATGTGGAGGTTACACATGGGCTCAGCAACATGGACCTCCACTCACCAAGACTGCCCTGGCTATGGCCACAGCTGAGTGCCCAATTTGCCAGCAGTAGAGACCAACACTAAGCCCTCAATAAGGCATTATTCCTCAGGGTGATCAGCCAGATGCCTGGTAACAGGTTGATTATATTGAACCTCTTCCATCATGGAAAGGGCAGAGGTTTGTCCTCACTGGAATAGATACTTACTCCGGATGTGTGTTTGCCTATCCTGCATACAATGATTCTGCCAAGACTACCATCTGTGGGCTCATGGAATGCCTTATCCACTGTCATGGTATTGCCTCTGACCAAGGCACTCGCTTTATGGCTAAAGAACTGCAGCAGTGGGCTCATGCTCATGGAATTCACTGGTCTTACCATGTTCCCCATTATCCTGAAGCAGCTGGATTGATAGAATGGTGGAATGCCCTGTTGAAGTCACAATTACAATGCCAACTAGGTGACAATACTTTGCCAGGGCTGGGGCAAAGTTCTCTAAAAGGCCATGTATGCTCTGAATCAGCATTCGATATACGATACTGTTTCTCCCATAGCCAGGATTCATGGGTCCAGGAATCAAGGGGTGGAAATGGAAGTGGCACCACTTACCATCACCCCTAGTGATACACTAACAAAAATTTTGCTTCCTGTTTCTGTGACATTATGTTCTGCTGGCCTAGAGGTCTTAGTTCCAGTGGGAGAAATGTTGCCACCAGGAGACACACTGATTCCATTAAACTACAAGTTAAGATTGCCACCTGGACACTTTGGACTCCTCCTACCTTTAAGTCCACAGGTTAAGAAGGGAGTTACAGTGTTGGCTGGGGTGATTGACCCGGACTATCAAGATGAAATCAGCCCACTACTCCACAACAGAGGTAAGGAAGAGTATGCATGGAATACAGGAGATCCCTTAGGGCTTAGTATTATCATGCTCTGTGATTTAGGTCAATGGGAAACTACAATAGCCCAATCCAGGTAGTTGGCCCAGACTATTCAGGAATGAAGGTTTGGGTCACTCCACCAAGAAAAAAACCATGACCTGCTAAGGTGCTTGATGAAGGCAAAGGAAATACGAATGGGTAGTAGAAGGTGGTAAACATCAATGGCCCCGTGACCAGTTGCAGAAATGGAGACTGTAATTGTCATGAGTATTTCCTCCTTCTTTTGTTAAAAACATGTGTGTGCATGTATACACTTGTACTAAGAAAATAACTTCATTTTATTTCTTTTTTCCTTTATCATGTGACATAAGATTTACTTACTTCATATCGGCATTTGAGTGTCATTAACTTTATGTAATAGTATTTGGGTTGGGGATTGGTGCGTTTCTGGTTATATGAAGGATAGTTGCATTACGCTAGGCATAATTATGACCTTATTATTGTTTTTATTTGAAGATTATGTATGATCTCAGGAAATGTGTATCAGTTAAAGTTGACAAGGGGTGGGCTTGTGATGGTTAATACTGAGTGTCAACTTGATTGGATTGAGGGATGCAAAGGACTGATCCTGGGTGTGTCTGTGAGGATGTTGCCAAAGGAGATTAACATTTGAGTCAGTGGGCTGGGAAAGGCAGACCCACCCTTAATCCGGGTGGGCACAATCTAATCAGCTGCTATCACAGCTAGGATAAAAGCAGGCAGAAGAACGTGAAAAGGCTAGAATGGCTTAGCCTCCCAGGCTACATCTTTCTCCCAGGAAGCTGGATGCTTCCTGCCCTTGAACATTGGACTCCAAGTTCTTCAGCCTGGAGACTCAGATGGGTTTCCTTGCTTCTTAGTTTGCAGATGGCCTACTGTGGGACCTTGAGATTGTGTTAGTTAATACTACTTAAGAACTCCCCTATATATAAAAATATCTATCCTATTAGTTCTGTCCCTCTAGAGAACCCTGACTAACCCCCCGTCTCTACTAAAAATACAAAAAACATTAGCCGAGCATGGTGGTGTGTGCCTATAATCCCAGCTACTTGGGAGACTGAGGCTTGCTTGAACCCAGGAGGAGGAGGTTGTAGTGAGCTGAGATCACGCCACTGCATTCCAGACTGGGTGACAGAGGGAGACTCTGTCTCAAAAAAAAAAAAAAAAAAAGGTTTTTCTTACTTGAAACAAGTACAGTACTTTAAAAAAATTAATCACATATTTGTTTCAAATCAATTCATCAGCTTTTCCAAATATTGATATAATTATACTCTTTTCTCCAAAATATACAGGCAATCAAAATGCTGGAAAGGACTATGTGGGAATGTTAGAAATTCAATAACATGTAAACTGACCCTTAAGCACTATTTCCAGTTGCTGAAACATAAATGTAAATTGCTAGTACTTTCCAATAGAATTTTTACCAAAGATAGAATCGATCTGTATTTGCACTGTCCAGTACAGTAGCCACTACTGGTTATTGAATACTTGAAATGTAGACAGTGCAACTATGCACTAAAATTTTAATTTTATTTGGTTTTAGTTCATTTCCATTTATATGGCCACATTGTGGCTGTTGGCTACAATACTGGATGGTGCATATCAGTCACCCCAGGGTCTTATTAAAATGAAGATTCTACTTCAGTGGGTCTGCATTAGGGCCTCAGAGGCAGCATTCCTACCAAGTACCCACCTGGCGATGCCAATGCTGTGGGTGTATGGACTATACTCCCAGTGGCAAGAGCTTCAGTCAAGTGCAGTTAATCACCAATGACACTTTGCCACTTTGGAACCACGTCACTCCCTTCCTGATTCTCAAAGGTGTTTCTTCTGTTGTCAGGTGAACTTTATCAGAATATCGATTTTAAGCTTTAGAATATGTTCCTGAAATGCCTTCTTCTGCTGGTTCATGTTTACTTTATTAACCATTATAGACTTCTGGAGTAGTTTGAGCTGGCAGCATATTACACTCTTCTAGGGAACTTTTTCTGCTCATTTAAATCAATCTGGAACTGGGCTTCAGTATTTTTCAGAAGTTTCCCAGGTGATTCTAACACATAGCCCAGTTTGTAAATTTCAAATTAGTGTATGTTTTATAGTCAAGAGCTCAAAACCTTAATAACCAAAGTAATGTTAACACAGAGCATTGTTAATAAATTTATTGACATCCTGAATATTGACCTAGATTGGTCCACATTCCCCACTTTGACTCTTTTGAATCTAATCTGCTGTTTGCTTACATTGTGTAGACTGTTTTAAAATGCACTGGCCCCACCCTCTCAACAGCCCCACCAGTACTCCTACCTCATCACCAAGTGGAAAAAGTAAAGAGGGTACCAAGACTTTAATATTAAGAGATTTTAGATCTCTAGCTTATTTTTGCTCTAGGGAAAAAGCACCAAAATCATAAGGTTTTCTATTTAAGCATAGGTTGAGCATCCCTAATCAGAAAATCTGAAATCTGAAATGCTCCAAAATCTGAAACTTTTGGAGTATCAACATGACACTCAAAGAAAAATCTCACTGGAGCATTTCAGATTCTGGAATTTCAGGTTAGAGATGCTCAACCAGTTAGTATAATACAAATATTTCAAAAAAAAAAAAAAAAATCCAAGATCCAAAATACTTCTGGTCTCAAGCAACTCGGATAAGGGATGCTCCACCTGTACTTTCTGAACAGGTAACTCTGGAGTTTTGCTTTTTGGCAGATGTCATCATCTTACCTAAACCATTGCATTGCCTTCTCTTCATCCTTCACTATACCAGCTCCTAGGTAAACAAAAGATATTATATTTTTAAAAATGGACTCAGTTTACTGCTGAATGCTAAGACTTAAAAGTCTACAGATATATCGGGTTGGTGCAAAGTTAATTGGCAAAATGTTTTTGCCATTAGTTTTAGAACTCTAACCAGCAAACCTCTCCCCACCTCTTTTCCCCCAGTAGAATAGCACCAGAGAAACAAAGTTACCTTACCTTTCAGATATCTTTACCCAAAATGAGCATAAAAATGTGCCACATGGAAATGAAAGCTCTGGGAATACAGCCACGTATAAAGGAGAGAGATCATGGCTCCCACTGTGGCCAGGAGCTGCAAAAAGGAAAAAGGAGACAGGAGGAAAAGCATAAGAATCTACTACTTCAGCTATGGTTCAGATATGAAAGAAATGACTGTACTGTATGAGAAAAGCATTTCAGGATGAATTTCACATGATTTAAAGAGGAAGTATGTCCTTCAATGGCCTCTGTTGGGCAAAACATCTTTATTGTCACTAGTCTTTTATTTTAAGACAGTCTTATATTACTTTTTCTAGGTGATACAAGATAACTGGATTGCGTAATTAAATGAATTGGATGCTGACCAATAGGATCTTGGCAGTTTATAAAAGAAAAACAATTGAGGCAGAAACAAAAGCAGAAGTGATAAAAAGAATGTATGTGTTTATTGTTTGGGCAGGGACACAGTGAGGGGCTGAGATTTGGAGCAGAGGAAGATTCCTGTCCTTCTCTGTCGCAGTCTGAAGAAGCCACAATCCTGGCCCATTTTCCTAATATCTCCAGCTGCTTCTAAAGAACTGACAGACCCTCAGACTGCACTTACAGCTTCCTTCCTAAAAAGGTCTTGACAAGCCTGTGGGCTCACAGAAGACGAAGGAAGATGAGATCTCACAGCCCAAACCATAGCCTAAGCTGACAATATGAGGATACTTCCTGAAAGAACCATGGCCTTAGCAGGAGCTTTGTCATCATCCTTCTTAGCAGTTTCAGCATGCTATCTACTTCTCTTCAGGAAACCCTCTTTTCTCATCATGAGAAGCTTGTACCTCAATGGATTGATGCCCAAAACAAGATCACATTGTCCAACCTAATCAGCATGGCCATTAGCATTTCCAGAGACTTGGCAGTCACCCTCTGAGGTGTCAACTCATACAGCTATCGATGGCTGACAGCGAAATAAATTCTGTGGGGCAACTATGAAACACAGCAAGACTGCAAACTGCACTAGACCATGGAAAGCTCAGTAGCCCCTAACCCATCGCCTGGGCATGCTTGGCTGGCTTCTAAGGAGGAGCTCATAATCTGGAAAAAAATACAGTGGGGCTGACTATTTTCCCTTTCAGGTGCGATGTATTTCTAAAAGAAGAAAGGAATGCTGCGTCTACACCAAAAACCCAGGTCTCTAGTGCTGGCATGAAGGGTACAGATCTATTATTGACTCCAAGACCAAACTTGAACTTGAAAATTGGTGATTATTGGTGGTTATACATAATCATATATGATAAAGCCTGTATGACAGTCTTCATGTTTATGTGTATATATATTAAATACTAATAATATTCTTTGTATATTGTTGAATTTTTTTTGTTTTTTGGTGTATGTTTGGTAGGACTGTTCTAATTTTTTTTCCTCCTCTACAGTAATCTCTGGATTCTGTTTCATGAATACACTACAGCCTTTTACAGTAATTCTGTATGTTACGGGCTTTCATAGCAGATGGATATTTGCTTTTAAGACTCCTCAAATCTTTTCTGAAATTATTTAATTGATTCATTATTTGTTTTGAATGTGTTTAACACTGTTCTGATCACTGTAGATAAAATAGTGAGTGAAATAAGCAAAATGTCCTGCTCTATTATAGCTAATATTATAATGAGGATAGAGAAGTGAGGAAGCAGACAACTAGTAAAACACATGAGATATTGGATACAATAAATGCCATAGAAAAGCATAAAGACTAGAAAGACATTAGGGAATGCTGTCTTTCTCTCCCTCACACACACAGCTGGGGGAAGCAAGCTACCATGTTGTAAATAGCCTTATGGATTGGGCCACATGATAAAGAACTGATGTCTCCAGCCAACAATCAGCAGGGCACCAGAGGCTGACAACAGTAACGTGAGCTTGAAATAAGAACCTCCCTCAGTCAGGCCTTTCAACGACTACAGCCCCAGCTGATAAATTGATTGCAGCCATACAAGAGAGCCTGGGCCCAGATGCCTGACCCACAGAAACCGTGAGATAATAAATGTATGTTTTACGCAACTAAGTTTTGAGTACTTTGTTACATAGCAACAGATAATGAACACAGGGCCTGTTGGCCATTTAAAGCACTTTGACTTTTACCCAGAGTAAAACAGAAAGGCACTGAAGGGTTTTAAGAGAGAAGTGATGTTATCTGGCATTTTTTAACAGAATTATTCTGGCCTCTGTGAAAATAGAGTGAAGGGAGGCAAGGGCAGAAACCGAAATAACAGTTAGGGAGCTATCGTGAAAATGCAAGCAATACTGAAGATATGATGGGCGCATGATACATGGTGGGAATGGAGGCAACAGCAAAGCAATTCTGAAAATGCTGATATTAGATCTAAGAACAACTGCTGTTTGGATGTGGGTGTGATAGAGATGGGAGAGTGTATACCTTTACTTTCTTCATTTGGGAGGCCTTCTTCATTTTCAATTTGTTTTGAAAATCGAATTTATTCTTTCAATTGGTGAATATTTATTAAAAGTCTACTATGCTGCTATGTCCCCTCCAAAATTCAGGTTGAAGCTTAATCCTCAATGCAACAGTATTAAGAGATGTGGACTTTGGGAAGTGATTAAGTCATGAGGGTCCTGCCCTTCTAAATGGCATTGGAACCATTATTAAAAAGGGCTCTAGGTTGAAGAGAGTCTTGCCTTTCCACCTTCTGCCATGTGATGACATGGCAACAAGGTGCCATCTTGGAAGCAGGGAGCAGGTCTTACCATGCACCAGTACCGGTACCTTGATCTTGGACTTTTTAGCCTCCAGAACTGTCGGAAATAAATTTCTGTTGCTTATAAATTGCTCAGTCTATGGTATTTTGTTATAGCAGCACAAACAGATTAAGACATGTGCCTGTTATATAGTCTGTTTGCTTTTAAGATAGTCCAATCTTTAGTTTCAAAGATTTTTTTTTCTAACTTTAGTGGGAAGCCATTGGCACACTTTTAGCAGAGAAGAGACATATGATTTATGTTTTAGAAAATCTCTCTAGTTTTATATAGGGAATTAGCCATATGGGAGTAAGTGAAGAAGCAGGGAGACCAATTAGAAGACGACTGCAGTTGGGTGCAGTGGCACGTGTTTGTAATCCCAGCTATTCCGGAGTCTAAGGAGGAAAGATGGTGGGAACTCAGAAGTTCAAGTCCAGTCTGGGCAACATAGCAAGACCCCATGTCTTGAAGGAAGGAAGGAAGAAAGAAAGGAAGAAAGGGAGGAAGCAAAAAAGGAAAAAAAGAAGGAAGGCAAGAAGGAAGAGGGAAGAAAGGAAAGAGTTGAAGACATTAAACGCTGTATTTCTTAATATCTGAGAAGGAATTTTCAACATGTAAAGGAAGCAGACTAAGAAGAATCTTGACTAGGCACCATGGCATGCCTGTATTCCCAGCATTTTGGGAGGCCGAGGCGGGAAGATCACTTGAGGCCAGGAATTTGAGACCAGCCTGGGCAACATAGTGACACCCCATCTACATAAAATAAAAAACATTAGCTGGGCAGGGTGGCACATGCCTGTAGTCCCAGCTACTGGGCATCTGAGGCAGGAGGATCGCTTGAGCCCAGGAGTTCAAGACTGCAGTGAGCCACTGCACTCCAGCCTGGGCAACAGAGTAAGACCCTATCTCTAAAAATAAAAATACATAATAAATAAAAAGAACCCCGAGGTATAGGATTAGAATTAAAAGTATCAGCATCAAGTCAGGTATAAAATACACACACACATACATAAACACATACATAAATAAAAATAGTTACAATCATATGCTTGCATACATACACATGTACATGCATATATACATACATACATTTCCTAGCTCTTTCTACTGAAAACTCCCAATGCAATGACACCTCGGTAATGATGAACATGAGCTCCCAGATCATTGTTTCATTCTTTTAATACATGGTATCCTTCATTAAAAGAAATCAAGGGTAGGCTGGGCATGGTGGCTCACGCCAGTAATCCCAGCACTTTGGGAGGCCAAGGCAGGTGGATCACTTCAGGTCAGGAGTTCGAGACCAGCCTAGCCAACATGGTGAAACCCTGTCTCTACTAAAAACACAAAAAGTACCCGGGTGTGGTGGCACATGCCTGTAACCCCAGCTACTCGGGAGGCTGAGGCAGGAGAATCACTTGAACCCAAGAGGCAGAGGTTGCAGTGAATGGAGATTGTGCCACTGCACTCTAGCCTGGGTGACAGAGCAAGACTCCATCTCAAAAATAAATAAATAAATAAATAAATAAATAAATAAATAGTTCTTTAAGAAATGGCTAACTCCAGGGGACCCAGATCATTGTTTCATTCCTTTAATGAATATTATCCTTTATTAAAATAAATCAAGGGTCCTTTAAGAAATGGCTAGTTCATTTAATGGAATGAAAAAAGGTACCTGGAGCATTTTGTTATCTCTAAAAAACATATACAATGAGTGATGGAGATATGTCAAGAAGCCTACTTACCAGGGCTAAAACTGGTCAATTCTGGGATAATATCCACATCATGATAAATAATATTATCAAATGAAAACTCAGTAACTAAAACTGGAATCCATGAATCTATACTAACATAAATAATAAAGAAATGTGAGAAGATACATTTATTTGTTATAGTAGAGTGCCAACTAATAATTGTAGAAAGAAGTAAATAAGGAAGCAGCCATTTGGCAAACCTCATTATGATGGTTGACTCAGTTGGAAATTGTCAATGAACGCTAATACTGATGTGGGAAACTCGATGAGAAACGGGATATTAGTGTAAAATCTTAGACGTCTTGCCTTCAAATGTTAATTGGTCTTAAAGAAAAATTGAGCTTTTAGAAATCTAGTAAACACTAACATAAATATGTGCCCAAGATCAAACAGCAGAACAGATCAACACTGTGTGGTGCCTCCTGACATGAGGCACCAGGAAGAGCACAGCATCATTCCTGTGATATTCCTGCCACAAATGCATGACTTGTGTCTGGTCATGAGGAAACATCAGACAGACCCGTGTTTAGGGTTGTCCCATAGAATAAAAGGAATCCATTCTTTAAAACCCAGAGACTTGAGAGAGAGTGAAACACTAAAATGTTCCAAATTGAAGGAATCTAAAGAGGCATGGCCACTAAATGTAATGCAATTTCCTGGATAGGATACTGGACCAAAAAGAGGAAGAAAACACTGTTGGGACAGTTGGCAAAATATGATCAAAGTTTGTGGATTCAATGGTGGTGTTCTATCAATGTTGATTTTCTTATTGGCAGCCAAGTATATTGTTACTATTATAGCAGAGTGTCCCAGTTTATGGCACGTATATACTGAAGTATTTAGGGAGTAGAGCGACATCAGATCGGGGGAGAGAGAGAGAAGCAATAAATATATATACATAGTAAAATGTTAAGTAATCATCCAAATAAAAAGGATTGCTTTGTTCAGGCCGGGCAAGGTGACACACCTGTAATCCCAGCGCTATGGGAAGCTAAGCTAGGAATATTGCTGGAGGCCAGAAGTTTGAGAACAACCTCAGCAACAAAGTAAGACCCCATCTCTATAAAACATTAAAAATTTGGCTGGGCATGATGGTACCAATTACTTGAGAGGATGAGAGAGGAGGATAGCTTGAGCTCAGGAGGTCAAGGTTGCAGGGACTCATGATCACTCCGTTTCACTTCAGCCTGGGTGACAGAGCAAGACCCTGTCTGTAAATAAAAAATAATTTTGTTCTATTCTGCCAACATTTCTATAGGTTTGAAACTAGTTTAATTTTTTACTTTAAAAAGCAAATTGCAGTTCTTTAAATACATGTATATACACACACTTATATATATATATTTTATTGGTTTATAAAATCCATCTGCTAATTTTTTTCTGTTCCTAAAGTTATAATTCATCTTGGCCAAAAAAAAAAATATATATATATATATATATATACACACACACACACACCAATCGATAAAGAACAGCTGGGCAATATTTCACAATCAGCATACCCAAATGGCAATACCGATAACGAAATAAACATTGAATAGTTTTGTCACTGTCATCTATGATTTTATACCATCACTTCAAAGTGGTGGGTCTGAGCCTTTCTCCAAAATAAAGTCATGCCCATTTTTCATTATTTTTTCTAATTTTAAAAAGCCTCAAAAAAAGTGGAAATAAGATATTTTTTAAAGCCTCTATTTTTTTCTTATAAACAGTAAAGGTTACTTTTTTATATTTTCCCACCATTGCTTGACCTTTGGTGTTTTTACACAAGATCTTTTATCTAGGTTCATTGGCCGATGTCTTGTGAAAATATCAATCTTTTAAGAAATTGCTTTATCTTCTTTCTCTTTTTGATTGTTTATTTCTTAAATTAACTTATATAGCTTGTGGTATAGGAATTAGATACTAAACAAACAATAAAATATGCAAGTAAAATTACAACTGAGATAAGTGCTAGGATCAAACCATAGGGAGGTTCATGTCTTCATATCTTTGTATCAAAGAGCAAGGGTTAGCTTTTGGTAAGGTGAGGCTGAAGAGGGAGATAGAGGGCAAATTATGAAAAGACTTGACCAAACGCCATGCTAAAGATTTTGGTCTTCATATTCAGAGCAAATGGAAGTCTCTGGAAGGTTAATGTATGAAGGATAGGGAGGAAAGAAAAAAATAATAATTTTGAGTTTCAAAACTATTCTGACCACAGTATAGAGTTGCAGTCTCCAATGTGGAGTATACAAGATGTTCCACTGGACAAGGAAAAAATGTTCGAACTTCTACAAACACATATTAAAAACTTAAGCTTCGTTAATATTTATCCTAGGGATTCACTTAGTCAATATGACAGGTGTCATGACTCATTTAGGGCAGGTGAGGTAATATTAGGAAAGGGTGAGCATTCCACAGTGTTGACTTTCACATATTGGCTGTGCCTCTGTTTATGTATGCCAGGTTAAGTAGATTTATGGATATAGTGCTAGTTTAACTGAAATAATCTTCATAAAATAGACATACTCTTAAAAAGACTGCTGTTAAAAAAAAAAACCCATGAGATGAAGTAATATTAACATTGTAAGGCACGGCAATCAATAAACTTCCCTGGGTTTCTGATTTGCATGACTCCAGTCACCAGAATAAGAGAACTAGGTGTAGGCATATTACATTAAAGATAGTGCAGGGGCCCGTGACTTTGGTTTGGATCATATGGGGCTCAGAGAAAAACTGTAAAGCAGCCCATTGGGTGTGAGTGTCTGGAATTTACAGATGTCTATACTAAACATTGAGTTGTCTAAGTAAAGGTGGTAATTTAGGATGTATAGGCTTTAATGAAATTTTAACTTTAAATATCAAAATTTCAATTTTTGAGAGCCTCAGATCTCTCTTGATCTGTCTTTCTCTATAGTCTATAATTAGAATTCTATATTTACTCTGATGTTTTTAAAGTTTTTCTAAAGTTAAGGACGAATGTTTTCAATCTTAGAAGTTTTTCTTTAACTTTTTAAAAATAAGTAAATGTATTAACGCCATTTTATATGGGTGTTGTTTAAAAGAGGCATTTGAAATCAGCTCTTTCACTTTTAAAGTATGAAACTTTCAAACATACAGAAAATGAATTAGATAGCTATGGACCCATCAGCCACATTTAACAGGTTTATATTTTGACATATTTGCTTCAGATTTTTTCTTAAAGAAATAAAGCATTACAGAAATAGAAACATATCTACCCTCATCTCTTCCCTCCTCTCTTCCCAGGGGTAACTACTAAACCTGTATTAGAGGTTTGACATTCTAATGCATGGTTTCAAGGAAGAATGGGCTTAAGTTTTAGTTATATCAATATGGATAAATCTTTAAAATAAATGTTACAGTTAAAAAATGAAGTTGAATGATATTTTAGTAGTTCACATGGTTAAATAAGAATAATAGTTAACCACAATAGCATTACCAAGGTTAACTAAAACATCACATTTCTGTATTCTTGGTTGGAATTTTTCAACCAGTATTGTATATGTATGTATCAACAATGAACAGAAGCCAGAGATTATTTTTAAATTTGTAGTTTGCTTGGTAGAAGTCTATTAAAACATAAAATTCATTAACAGTAAAATTTGTAAAGGATGCAAAGGGGTAGGTATGGTGGCTCACACCTGTAATTCCAGCACTTTGAGAGGCTGAGTCAGCAGGATTACTTGAGCTCAGAAGTTGGAAACTAGTCTGGACAACATAGCAAGATCCTGTCTCTACAAAAAAATATTAAAATTATCTGGTAACGGTGCATGCCTGTAGTTCTAGCTACTCAGGAGGCTGAGGTAGGAGGATCACTTGAGCCTAAAAGGTTGAGGCTGCAGTGAGCCATGATCATGCCACTGCACTCCACCCTAGGTGACAAGAGCGAGACTCTGTATTAAAAAACAAAAAAAACAAAAAAAAACATATGCGATCCTAAGTGAAGTGATGAAAACACTGGGACAATTTCTGGTTTAGAACATATGCCTGGCTACACAAAATTTGAGTCCCTGATTATGGTTAGTTAAATCTCTAAACTTGAGGACACAATTTGTGCTAAACTCTGGTTAAAGAGATACACATATGACCTAAACCTTGCTTTCTAGCATTTCAAAGTTGTAGAGCAGAGATATAAACAAATGGTGAAACAGCATGATAAGCATTTTAGTAAAAGTGAGGAATGTATAAAGTTCCAAGGGAGTGGGGGCACTCAGGTTTTGTGTATGGGAAGAAAATAGTTTTTATATAAAAATGAAACAAATTATGAATGACCACTAAGGTCTCTTGTTCTTTGTGTCTAAGATATATTTTATTTTACTTAATTATACATCAATTTTGTTCTCAATTATTAGTCTCAAATTACAAACTTTGATATACACAGTTCATTGTATTTCAAATTAAACATCAGAAAACCTTAGTTCTCAATCACACAAGCCCCTATTTGGGTATATCAGGGCACCAGAGAGTCTGGTGAACATTTTGACTGAGTTCCAAACATTACAATTACATTAGCAAAGTGCTTACCCCTTGTCTCCCCTGAATCCCAATGCCTTGAACTATATCCCATTCCTAAAGGCCTCACTCTAAATTCACTCTTATTGTCACCTAGGAAGCAGTAGGCCAAATGAAAGAGAAGGATAGAGGAGATGGGGAAGGAGGGTTGGCTAAGGGAGGAAATGAAGGAAGAAAGAAGAGAAGAAAAGGAAAAGGATTTGAGTTAGAATGCCAACTCTGTCCTTATTTGTTTTTTTAATTAAAAAACATTTTGATATGTAATATTTGTACGTATTTATAGGACTCATGTGATTTTAAAAAAAATTTTAAGGGTACAAGTGATATTTTGAAACACGTATACAATGTGCATTGTTATTTAATCTCTGAGGGTCAGTTTTCTCATCTGTAAAATGAGGGTAAAAATACTTTCCCATTCAGGTTTGTAAGAGTGAATAGACTATAAATAAATTATTTAGTTGAGCGCCTCACCACATTGTAGGCCCTTCAAAATAACTATTATTTATTGAGATTTTAATCTTTATGCAGCCTAGAAGCATTAGTAGGCAAAAAAAAAAAAAAAATCAGGAAAGTCTTTGGATGAAAGAAATTCATACTTAATGATGGAATTGTTAATATGTGTCATACAGCAAATGGACTTGAATTCCTCTGCTTCTACCATTTACTGGTTGTGTGACTTTGGGCAGGTTGCTTAACCTCTGAGCTTCCTCTACCTCATTCCTCAAATGGGGATGATAATGTTAACAAGTTTACAATATAAGATTTGAAAATTAAATGAGATAGTGTGCACAAAGCACTCAGCACAGGGCCTGCCACACAGTGAGGGCTCACATTAACTGTTCCACTTTGCAGTCTGGGCACACCACTCTGCACCTCAGAAACTCCAGAAATCTGTTCAACACCCGAGTTTGCTTTTCACAATTTTTTTTTTTTTGAGACAGAGTCCTGCTCTGTCACCCAGGCTGGAGTGCAGTGGGTGCAATCTTGGCTCACTGCAACCTCTGCCTCCCAGGTTCAAGCAATTCTCCTGCCTCAGCCTCCTGAGTTGCTGGGATCACAGGTACGCGCCATCATGACTGGCTAATTTTTTTTTTTTTTTGTATTTGTAGTACAGACAGGGTTTCACTGTGTTAGGCAGGATAGTCTTGATCTCCTGACCTCGTGATCTACCTGCCTCAGCCTCCCAAAGTGCTGGGAGTACAGGCGTAAGCCACCGTACCTTTTGTAATCTTGAACAAATTGCTGTGTTCCTGGGCCTCTGTTTTCTTATCTAAACATTTTAAGAAAAAAGTGGAAAAGTAAGATAGATGACCCATAAAGCCACTACAGGAATTAAGTAAGAAAATATATGCAAAATCACACCTATAATAAAGCCTTATACAAATGTATGGTGGCATTCGATCACACCAAGTACTCATTTCTTGAACCCTCTCTTCTCTTAATATGTGTGAGATATTCTTCTCTTTCTAGCCCTTAAATCTCCATGTTCCCTTAGGTTTCTTCATCAAACTTTCTCTGACCTTGTTGAGTTGACACACTTTCCTCCTGTGCTCTCAATTCACATGACTCCAGACAGTACCATATGTGAATGACACCCAAGAATCTATTTCCAGGGCTTCTGTCCCTTCTGAGCTTCTGATTCAAATCCCCACTTGCACATCCCACGTAAAATTAAACTTTTCCAAAATTAAATTCACTATCTTCTGCCTTAGAACTCACCCCTTTTTCACTTCCTCTAATTCAATGAAACCCAAGTCCTGTCTAATTAAACTTCTAGTGTCTCAAAATTCACTTTCCTCCTTCTTGTCACAGACCCAATTCAGATCATCACCATCTCACCTGAATTATTCTTCGGTGTTTTAGTTCATCTCCAGGACTGTCCTGAGCCCTCCAATCCCTTCTATAGACCACAGCCGTGTGAATGAACTGTCCCCAAGCCAGGGTTAGATAAGCTTCCTTTTCTTCAGTAACAACATGTGTACTCACCCCCATTGCAGTAGCAATGATACTCCCACCTATCCCCATACACATACATTCACATGTATAAGTTCCACAAAGGAAAAGACATTTTGGTTATTTTCATTTATTTTTGTGTAACAACTGCCCAGCTAACTGCTTCATACGCTGTAGTTCTTTCAATGTTTGAATGAATAAAGGGAATGAGTTTGAGTGGAGCAGAACTTGAACTCAATTTACTGAATTTACTGATTATCTCTAGTTTGTCCTAGCTTCAATTTATCAGGAAAAGCCAGTGTAGGACACTCAAATATTTATTGAGGACTATAAAAACATAAGATACATTGATAATTGACAAAACTGAAATAGCTGAAACATATTTTTAAAAAACACTAAAAATAACCAGAGATAACAATTTTGAATTTGCCTTTGCACTGCCACAATGGCTTTTACTGATCAAGCTGACAATTAGGTTCACAAGCCACATGAGAGAGAGAACAGGACAACAAAAAGGTCAAACAGAATTATGGCATTTTTTTCCAGGATATCTGACTTCCAAATAATGGGAGTCTCATAAAGAAATCAGAAAAAATAAAGAAGAAGAAGAAGGTATTCAACTAATGATTCAAGAAAATTTTCCAGAACTAAAAAACACAAGTTTCCAAACTGAAAGGTGTCACCGTGATACAAGGTGTCCAGCACAATGGGAAGAAAAACAGTCCTATAAATGCATATGACTGAGAAACTTCAGAACATCACATATAGAAAAGAAGATGCTAAAAGCTTCCAGAGAGGTGGAGAGGAGAAAGCAGGTCACATACCAACAAGCATGAATCTGAAGGCACCAGATGTCTCAGTACCAAAACTGGTACCTGCAACATAGAACAATCCCTTCAAATTTTAAGAATGAAGTATTGCAAACCTAGAATTCTAAGCCCTGTCTATAAATTAAGTGCCATGGTAGAATCAGGACATTTTCAGATGGGCAAGGTCTCAAAGTTTACCTCTCAGGCAGTCTCTCAGGAAGCTACTGGAAAATATGCCCCACCCAAAACAAGAGAGTAAGTCAATAAAGAGGAAGTCTCGGGATCCAGGAATAAGGATCTCAGACAGAAGGAAGGTGAAGGAAATGTCCCAGATGATGTGACAGGAAATCCCAGGAAGACAGCTGAGGGGCAGATGGGGAAGACAAGTAGCTCAGATAGGAGCAGCAGGGTGGAAGGTGTATCTTCAAGACAACAGGGAAACTGAGATTTCCTGAAGCGTTAGACTGTATTAAGAGGAAGTCAACACTTTGTGAAGCAACACAGGATGACCCTGGTAGCCATGAGCACACAGAAAACAAAGCAAAAATTTTTTAAAAGGTACAATTATAAGTACCCAGAAAACAAAGTTGTAGAAGAAAATAATTACAATCCCGATACACTACATTCATCAGTTATGAATGATATCTAATTGGTTATAATGAAAACTGAACATTGATTTAGCCAAATAAAGCTGTAGCTATACTGAGAAGAGAAGTAGAAGGTAACTGTGATTGAGGGGGTAGGAGGGCAGGGGTTAGAAATAACAAGTTAACCATAGGATAATAAAAAATTGAAAAAATAGCATTAAATGAGGGTTCTTAGACGTACAGCAGTAGACGCCAGGAAAAAGAGCTGAGAGAATTAAAAATGGTTTTCTCTGAGGACCAATAATGAGGGGAAGGAACAGAAGAATGATGTTTTTAAATTATTAGCCTTGTGAAATATTTGACTTTTTAAGCTATGTATGTGCATAGTTTTGAAAATAAAAATTTAGTTTAAAGAGTAGAAAAATTGCTTTATATTTAAAAATTCAAATATAATGTATAAATAATGACAAATAACATCTTAGATGGTTGGCCTAGGAAAACAAGTATTGAACATATTTACATCTATGTGATTTCCTGCCGCCACACACTAAATGTAATAATTCACAGCTAGCAATACTATTAGCACACTTTCTGAGATGTGACATTTCCACCTTCAGTACTATCATTGTATACTATAACTATTTGTTCAGCCAAAATTAAAAGGAGCTTTCAGCTGCAGAATCCTATTTAGCACCCAGTAATCCACCTCTTGATCTGATACCTGAAAAAAATTTCGATGTAAGCAGGGAATGAAAATTATGTTTTCATCATTCATTGCCATCATGGTATGTTTGTCACAACTGTTTCAATTTACTCCCACACTTATAGCAATGAGAACTAACATAGCACTAGCATTTAGTTAACTGCTATAAATGCCAAAACAAAACAAAATTTTGACACTGTAAGAGCCATAAATATTTTCACGAGGTCTTTCTGCTGTACTGTAAATAGTTGCAAATTATAGATGTTTTGGAGAGATCATCAGTTTTAAAGCTCTTAGAACTCAAAAGACCTACTGCTGTTATTAATATTTGATATTTCACATGACTAGTTAAATAGCCGTATAAATTTATCAGCATTGCACAGGAGGGAGATGTGTGTCTTCTCCCTTTTTTCATCAGTGTGTTTTTTAGGTGGCTAGTGATAATTCACCCAAAGCAGATAGGAAACCTTGGATATAACAATAAAAACCAAAGAGCAATCTGTTTCCTTTCACAATTCAGGGCTACCCATATTATTCAACCTATAAAAGGAAATCACACCCATTTTACATTTTTATTTGCATGCAGCTGTAATTACCAGGCAATGAACTAATGAAATAGGGCCTATTAAGAAAGGACAGCTTCCAAGAAATCAGCTATTTATCTTGTTGCTAGAGAAAAGAACTCTCTTCTAAGGAGGAATCCTGAACCATTAGTGATATATCCAGTAAGTTCTCAGTTTTCCGGACTGATAAATGGAAGTTGTTTTCAGATCTGAACCAAAGACTAGAATTCCATTGTGTTGTTTTTAAGTCAATGGAAATCTAAACCTCTTAAGTTTCAACTGAGGGACTAAAGGGAATTAAAATCTTTCATGTTGTATCTCTGAAAAAATATTCAAGATATTGCTAATAGTGGTTGCCTCTAGGAGGAGGATTGGGTGGGTGAAGGTTAGGATAGAGTGATTTCTGATTACTACCTAACTTTTCAATTTTGTACCACATGCATATATTACTCTCTCTCTCTCTCTCTCTATATATATATAGAGGAAGCTACTGGAAAATATGCCCCACCCAAAACAGGAGAGTAAGTCAATAAAGAGGAAGTCTCGGGATCCAGGAATAAGGATCTCAGAGAGAAGGAAGGTGAAGGAAATGTCCCAGATGATGTGACAGGAAATCCTGTCATATATATATATATATTTATATTTATATATATATATTTTTAATAAATTTTTAATAAATTTTTTAATAAAAAAAATATATATATATATTTTTTTACAAACACTTTATGGGGCCGGGCATGGTAGTTCATGCCTATAATTCCAGTACTTTGGAAGGCTAAGGCAGAGGGATCTCTTGAGCACAGGAGTTTGAGACCAGCCTAAGTAACAAAGCAAGATCTCATCTCTACAAAAACTAGAGAAAATTAGCTGGGTGTAGTGGCATGCACGTATAGTCCCAGCTACTTGGGAGGCTGAGGAGGGAGGATTGCTTGAGCCCAGGAAGTCAAGGATGCAGTGAGCCGTGATCGTGTCACTGTACTCCAGCCTGGGCAACAGAGTGAGAGCTTGTCTCAAAAAAAAAAAAAAAAAAAAAAAAAACAAGCTATATATGAAGATTTATCTATAGTCTTATCATCTTCATATACTTACTCTCACTCAGACATCACTGTTGTCTGTTAGCACAACAATTACAGTAGTTTAGTAGTTTCTGTTCAAGAATATTCTGTAGAAACTGAGGTTCTACATTTATATATTCCCTGGCTTTTTATTGCTGTTGTTTTTATGAGCTTTTCTCTAACTTCGTGAGTGTGAGAGTGTGTGTGAGTGTGTGTGTGTGTGTGTATACAGCTGGGAGCTGAATGTTTATGCTCCTTAAAAATCCTTCTAGTTTTATTTATTTGAGAGATATCAAGGAAAGGCAATGCCCATTAGCCGTCAAGTAAGAGAAAAGGAATGCAGATAGAGTAGTAGTGTACTTAAATGGAGCTGTGGAGAATAATATAAATCAAAACTGTCATTCTTGAGAGCCTAAAGTTGTACTTCTAGCTGCCAAAGATGTCTAAAATAAGAATTAATCTGCACATTTGTATCTATTGATAAATACATTGTTTTTATTTGGCCACCACAAAATTGCTAGCATTCCCTCCTTTCACCACTTCTGTAACTCCTATAGCTTTTATTTACCTGTATTTAAACAATCCACTCTCTAATACCTTAGGGTAAGAGTATGTTAAAATATGAGTGAGCTGTTTGAGAACTCTACTAACACTATAACATGATTTTTATTCCTTTCATTCAGCATTTCAATTTTTAAAAAGCTTTATATTTTCAATATCAAACTTAAGCTAATTTTTAAAAAGAAACAGTAACTGAAATTGATAATAATCCTTCAATTTTTCAGCCAAATTTATAAAAATCAGACTATGTTTATGTGATTTCTAGCAACTGGCTAAAAAACTGGAAAATGTAAAGCTAGCTATCTGGTGTCAAGTAATTATTTTTACTGAATTTTGATGAGTTATTTACCTCTTGGGTTAATGTGTATTTTAAAATATATTAACTGGTTAATTCAGGAAGTCCAAATTTGTGTGTATATATAAAATTGTGAGAGTTGTTTTGTAGAGGCAGAGATTCTCAGTATTGCCTATGCTGGTCTCAAACTTCTGGCCTCAAGCAATCCTCTCACTTCAGCCTCCCAAACCTACCGGGGTTACAGAGGTTAAGAGCTTTGTGAGGTTCTTAACATGTGTGATAACCTTGAATAAATTGATCTTCAATACATTTTCCAGGAAAACTAAAGTACTTCATCTATAAACACTTAAATCTAGAGCTAGGGTCCCAACCCCTGGGCCGTGGACTGGTACCAGTCTATGGCCTGCTAGGAACCCTGCTGTGCAGCAGGAGGTGATCAGTGGGGCTACGGAGCATTACTGCCCAAGCTCCACCTCCTGTTAGATCAGCGGCAGCATTAGATTCTCATAGGAGTGCGAATTCTATTGTGAACTGTGCATGCGAGGGGTCTAGGTTCACACTCTTTATGAGAATCTAACGCCTGATGATCTGTTACCATCTCCCATCACCCCCAGATGGGACCCTCTAGTTGCAAGAAAACAAGCTCAGGGCTTCCGCCAATTTTACATTATGGTGAGTTGTATAATTATTTCATTATATATTACAATGTAATAATAATAGAAATAAAATGCACAATAAATGTAATGTGCTTGAATCATCAGTCAATGGAAAAACTGTCCTCCACGAAACCAGTCCCTGGTGCCAAAAAAGATTGGGGACCACAGATCTAGAACTTTACGGAAAAACACAATGTGGTTGCTGTTTTTATGTAACTATAACTTACAAGTAGTAGCATTCCTCCCTCTTGCCCAATTCTGTCTTGTGTCTTGGAATTGAACACTCACCTCCCATTTATTCCATGAATTTGAAGTGTGTGTCTTGTACTTCTGGGGTAGATTTGTTCCAAGGGTGTGTATATCAGTTGCCTGGGTTCTCCCTTGCAGTTTTTGAGGCATCAAGAACAGCATCATCTTTTTCTTCCCCTGCTGGCTTCTCTGTTCTGTCTTCTCCAGTAGCAGAGGACTTTTGTTTGTTATGTCTGGCTTAGTAGGGACTCTCCAGGGGTCCCTTAGTCTTCCCTTCCACTTCCCTCAATTCCTATTCCGTTTCATCCTCCCTCCGGGTCCAGAAGCTGGTTTTCCTCTTCTGATTTACACCTGAGGCAAAGCAGCTGTCTTTTAAAGATAAGAACCAGAAAATAGAGACATCAAACAGACATAAAGAATAATATAGGAAAGACAAGAAGTCCCTTTCCCTAAAAATAGCTTTGTCATTAGCTCTTTTTATGCTGAACATCCAGATTTATTTCCCATTGTCCCTTTGCTTGAACAAACCAAGTCAGTCAAACTACCTCACCTGATGAGAAAGAGAACAGTGAAAAGGAAATCCTCTAGGCCAGACTGATTTAACCAAAGTAATATAATATGAAAAGTGGCTAACTTGACTCTTCTTTTTTGGTAAATGTTAAAATTATAGCATAACCACAAAGGAAGAGTTTGGGGACACAAAAAAAGAATAGGATAAAAAGACTTACTGGAAGAAAATGAACTGTGAATACCTAGTAAAATGAGAAGCAAAGAAAGCACATGCATATTTTATATATATATATTTAAATAAGCATGCATAAGAAAGCATGAAGCATAGTTAGATTTTATATACTACATATTCATGGGAGGATTGAGGAGGAGAAGTCAGAGTTGAATGGCTGCACTCACTGAGCAGGAGAAACCCTGAGATTCCAAAGAATAAGCTAAATTGTCAGCTGCCACTGCCACCTCTATCTTTCCTCTTGGGAGCTGTGGTCCCGGAAGAGGCAGATGTAGAAGAGAGCCTCTAGGATGAGAATGATGATCCCCGTAGTGCTTTGCTTCCCTGGATATTCCTCAAGGGTAAAATTGCATCACAAATGTATATGCATCAAGAACTAGTATCACTGGTTCCATCTGTAGGAAGTAAATTACAATGTAGTAAGGAGAAAGGTCAATGCATACTCTGCATAGGGGTTAAGTGCATGGGTTTCAGTCAGACAGGTAGTGTTAAGACCCTAGGACATGTGATCTAGAACCTTGTTACACAATGTATGATGCACAAGCCAACATTGTTGCCTTGACCTGGGAGCTGATTAAAAATGCAGAATCTCAGGATTCACCCCAGACCTACCAAGTCAGAATTTGCAAATTATCAAGACTCTTGGGTGATTCTTTTGCACATAACGTTTGAGAAACACTGGTCTAGGGTAAGTTTCTTAATCTATTCATGTCTTAGCTTTCTCATTTCTAAAATGGGCATAATAGTACCTACTTTGTAGAGATGTGAGGATTAAATGAGGAATACATGTAGAGAGACAGCAAATGTCCAGTAACTGCTAATGAAGACAAGTCATAAAATATGGTTCAGGATTTTGAAATTGAATTCTATGCTCTGCTGCACACACAATTAAATTTAACTAAAGCTGAGTTTTACTTATAAATGCTAACTGACTTTTATGACCATTTCTCCAAATGAAATAGTCACTTAAAAATGAGTAGATTCTAAAAGGGCTGTCAATATTAATTGCTTAGCTATGCAAGTCACTTTATTTTTTGAGAAATTGATTTCCTTATCTGAGCATAGGGCAGTTCAGCTAAGATCCTTTTTAATTCTAAGTTTTGAGTTTTAGTTATTTGCTGTGAAAATTAATGCTCTTTTTCACTGATTAATTTGGAAGATCACAAATTAGATATAATGATGGTATAATTCCTAACCTTTCTAATTGATGACTATTTTAACTTAGAAAGCAGAGAAAAGCACAAAAAAGGAAAGGTGACCAGAATAGGATACAAAACCTGAGAAATATCTTGTGGATCTCTGCTTTCATTTCTATAAGTATAAGGTCTCTAAGGCTGCAGTTAAATGTGTTGTTGGAGGTTCTTAAACATCACTGCATAAAAATCACCTGAGCCTCTTGTTAAAAAACACGAATTCCCAGGGCCCCATCTGTAGATATTCTGATTCATGAATGAAACCTTGAAATTCATAACAAACAACCCGAGAAATTATAATGTAGGCAGAACACAATTTGAAAAACACCATGCTAGGTGATTTTTTTCTCATGTCAAACATAGTTTGATTCTTGCATATTAGATCATATAATGTAAACATATTTTCTACTCACTTATATATAAATATTCATAAACCTTAATGTCATATATAAGTAGAACTACTGTCATTTGGGAAATATGAATATGAGTTTCAACTTTGATAAAAAGCTCTACGTTTGGCATGATAAGCATCAGGTAAGCAAATAATGTCTGTGTTTCTCTTTCACTTTAACTACAAAATAAAACTGAACTAAAAACGTTCTTGAAAGGATCATATGAAATAAGCATTTCAAAAGCTCTAAAGCAACTTTAAACATTGATTTTGATAATATTTATTCAGTTTCATAATTCTTTTCAAGTTTGTAAACTTATTGAAGGTAAGGATTGTATCTTTTAAATTTCTTTTAGTGGATAGCTATTGTTTCTGCCTGCCTGACATTTCTTCCCCCTTGTTTTGGTAACAGCATCCTTTTTTCCTTTGGGAAACCTCTGTTCTTCCATTATCAGTTCATGTTCAGGAACTGGAGGAGTGGTTCAAATCTGGGTCTGTCAATGAGCCTGTGATCTGCCTAGGAGATCAGAGCACTCTTTTTTCCTACCACTGAAACTGGTTCAGGAATTCGTAAGTGACACAAGCCTGGCCAATAGGAGCGAGCCCCAGAACTTCTGCTGAAACCTTTGAGAAAGAGAACCCTTTTTTAAATTTTAATTTTTATTTATTTATTTATTTTTTGAGACAGAGTCTTGCTCTGTTGCCCAGGCTGGAGTGCAGTGACGCGATCTCGGCTCACTGCAAGCTCTGCCTCCTAAGTTCAAGCATTTCTCCTGCCTCAGCCTCCCGAGTTGCTGGGATTACAGGTGCCCATCACCATGCCCGGCTAATTTTTGTATTTTTAGTAGAGACCGGGTTTCACCACGTTTGCCAGGCTGACCTGAAACTCCTGACCTCGTGATCCACCCCCTTTGGCCTCCCAAAGGGCTGGGATTACAAGTGTGAGCTACCGTGCCTTTTTGAAGTAGAGAAACCAGTAGCCTAGAGTCATGTTTGCTATCACAAAAGAAAGCACGGTTGGGAATAAAGCCATTGCAAAAGAAAACAGAAATGAGAGGGTAAAAATGGCAGATACGTCTATGACACTGTTTAGGGCCTTGAATTAATCCCATGTAGACTTTTCCAATACAAAAGCTTTCTCTCACCGTCTCTCTCTTACCTAGGCAATTATCATGCAGTTGGAGACTTTCAAGGAATGTTGACTTACTTGTTTGCTAATGAAAAAAATAAATCCTTAATCACAGATGACAAAGCAAAGATGTTAAAGTTAATCATTGCAATGTTTTGGTGATTCATTCAAAAACACATTACACGCACATGTAGAAAACTGAGAGTTCTTTTATTTTTTGTTTGTTTCAGTAATCTGCGGAGCAACCAAAAACATCTACTAGACATTAATTTTAGGCACTATCCATAAATTACCATTCTGCTTTGCATAATTCACCAAATAATCCCCATACTGAATACCAAAAACTGCTCAGCTTGAAGAATGAGTCAGTCTGACCGTCTTGTTCTAGCTTAAAATCTAAGAACTCAGAGCTCTCTGTTCTTTTGTTCCTTATTGTTTTTGGGATTTGAAAACCAGTCACTTCACTTCATATCCTGCATCTGTAAGAGCTGACTAGAATACAGGATTCACAAAGCAGGTAGATATGAGGTTTTTTTATTTGTTCATACCGATTTTAAAAAATTAAAAGGATGGCTTCAAGTAAATAATTCTTTACTCTTTTAACATGCTGCCATCATGTGGTTGCTTTGCTTATTCACATTCAAATGTCTCAAAGTTAACATTTATAGTGACTCTTACTCAGCAAGGTACTAAGAGGAAGTGCCCAAAGAAAATGAAGGGAAGAGAATACATTCTTCCCATAATCCTACTTCAGAGGATGGTAGAAACATATGTGTTATTTGCCAAAATGCAAGGTAGAATGTGGTAAGAACCTAAAGAGACAGAGTGCAAAGGAGACTCAGAAGGGAGAGTCAACTCTCTTAGATTTCAATCTATTAAAAAAAAAATGTGAGGCTGTAATTTTAGCAAAACTATTTCATAAAATGTGACAGTACAGTAAGCCCTTGGTTAACTCCAGCTTCTACCAAAATCCATACATACTCAAATCGGCCCCTCCCATATATGGGTTTTGTATCCTGCGAATACTATCTTTCCATTGTGTTTGGTTGAAAAAAAATCCACCTATCAGTGAACCTGTGAAGTTCAGCCTTGTGTTGTTCAAGGGTCAACTGTATTTACATATATTATTAATTCCTTGCAACATCTCAGCAATCATCTCTATTTTAATTCTGAAGTGCTTGAAAACAACAGAGTACATGCCAAATGTCTATGTAAATTAAAAGTGAGAGTCTTTGCTCATATTTTGGACTCATAGAGCTTTACATAGTTTATTGTTTCTGAGTCCTGAGTGGTGGATAAGGCAGGAAGATTTGAGAAGAGTTCATCAAATTTTTCTAACTTAAGAACTTTTTTACTGAATCTTGCTTTATATGTAGATGCTAAAAAATGTGGTTGGATTAGATGAATTCATGTAAAAATACCCAAACATTTTGAGATTTTGTATTTAATTTTCAATAATCAAAGAAAAATTTAGTAAAATGACTTGGATTAAGTTCTATTATAATATTCATTGTCAAATTGTTTTTAGAATGAGTTTTAGCACCTAGAAAGAGAATTGAAGAAGTTGTACATTTTTAAATTATAAAAAAGAAAAGAGTTTTTTAGGGCTACATACAGGACACATAGTTACTAAATTCTGCTTAGATTTAAGCACTTACCTCTTGTCCGCAAATTATTCTTTTAAAATATTACAACCTTCAATTCTGAACTAAGAGAGGTCTTCCTGGTCCTGCCCGCATTTAGGAATCCTATCATCTCAAACCCCTGGACCTCAGCACTACTTTTTTCCCAAATCACAAGTCAAAAACAGCCTATCCAGTAGTTTGCAGCCTCCTTGCCTTCTCTCTTAAACACAAATTTTATTTAGATCACCAAAAAGATTCATGTTATGGGTTGATTGTGTCCACTGCCCCATAATTCATATGTTGAAGTACTAATCCCCAGTACCTCAGAATGTTACCTTATTTGGAGATAGAATCTTTACAGAGGTAATCAAGTTAAAATGAGATCATTAAGATGGGCTGTAATCCAGCAGGACTGATATCCTTATAAAAAGAATAAATGTGAACACAGAAGCAGTTTCAGAGAGAAAACAACATGTAGACACTGGGAGAAGGTTGCTGTCTACAAGCCAAGAAAAGAGGTCTGGAACAAATCCTTCCCTCAGAAGGAACCAACCCTACTGAGACCTTGAGCTTGGACACGTAGTTCCAGAATTGTGAGACAATAAATTTCTGTTGTTTAAGCCACCAAGTCTGTGGTATTTTGTTACAGCAACCCTAGCAAACTAATACAATTAGATTGGTAAAAATGGTTTATATTAATTTCCTTTTAGGCATGTATATCTTTGCAGCTAGTCCTAACTTCCTGTTCTGATTCTAGAAAATACAAAAACAATATATTGCTATTTTCATCCCGAAACTGTTAGTGTGTTAAATTATTTTTGAGAAAAACTAAGACCCTGGAAAGAGATTGTATACTTTAATAATCAAAGTAGAAGATTAAAAATTGGTACTTACAGGCATAAATATTGGTATTGGCAGTTATTTCTCTAACCGCATCTTCCTATTTCCCTGTCCCAGCCAAAATTCTATCAGGCTATGTGGAGACAGGACCAATTATTTTCCTCCTTTTTTTTTTTTTTTTTTTTTTTTGTTGAGACGGAGTCTCGCTCTGTTGCCCAGGCTGGAGTGCAGTGGCCAGATCTCAGCTCACTGCAAGCTCCGCCTCCTGGGTTCCCGCCATTCTCCTGCCTCAGCCTCCCGAGTAGCTGGGACTACAGGTGCCTGCCACCTCGCCCGGCTAGTTTTTTGTATTTTGTAGTAGAGACGGGGTTTCACCGTGTTAGCCAGGATGGTCTCGATCTCCTGACCTCGTGATCCGCCCATCTCAGCCTCCCAAAGTGCTGGGATTACAGGCTTGAGCCACCGTGCCCAGCCTTATTTTCCTCCTTAACCCTCAATATTTCAGGCCAAGAGAAGGAAAAGAATATTAGTTTTGTGATTCTCAAGTATCAATCTTTTAAAGACCATCACCTGGAGGATAAGAACACCAGTTGAGAATTATTGATAATAATCGTCAACCTTTTTTACCAACCTTCAATGATAGGATGTCCCCTCCTGTAGAGGGGAAGATGAGCCTGCCTCTAACTATGAAGCCGCAAAGGCCTAATATCGGTTTCCATAACCTCCTTTACAGGCAGAGCATGGACACCCGACCAAGACCACAGACCAGACATGGCCTACACTGACCAAATCAGATGTTGTAAGCCTAAAGAAGCAGGGACTGCTCCAATTTCATTTGGAAAATCCAGTTGCAGCCACATCCATTTTCTGAGGTAGCAGGAGCAGTTGTGCCACCACAGCACCCAAGGTCGATAATCAGGAATGATCAAGCCACAGAGGATAGCGCACAACAATGGCGATGCCTGTGTGATTCTGTAGCATAATTCTGAACAGTGTTCATGGCTGATGAGCCTGCCTACCTGCAGTTAGAGCTACCCCATTTGTGCTTCAATCAGCCATAGTTTCTGTTGCTTCCAACCAAAAACTGACTGACCTAAAGGATATGGTTGTTTTAAATTTATCTTTTAAGAAATATAGAATTCTCTAATTATTTTGCTTTTTACAATAAAGGTATCAAAACATTTTACTCAGTAAATAGAAATATTAAATGTAGATTTAAATTCTTCATGAATGGTTGACAGATAGAGGTAAATAGGAAAGGAAAATAGAGAATAAGAGGCAGAAAGAAAGACAACTTATTAGATGTTCAAAAGTTTGTTTTTTAGAATTTTAAGACTAAAACCTTCTTGATTTCTCATCGTTTGGCCCATATTTTACTTAACTTGAAAAATCTGTATCAAATATTTATTTAAGATAACTAAATAGAAACCATAATAGAGAATATAATATAATATAGAATGCAATTTAAAAGTATAATGATATAACGGTTTTCACCCCACACAATGGCAAGACCCCAAAAGTGTGACAATGCACTATGTTGGAATAAATGTGGGGAAACAGGCCCTTTCATGTTGCCTGTGAAAATATAAATCGGGACAACCATGTTTTGGGAGGAAAATTCAGAAGCATACATCTGGATGACTCATGCAGCTGCCCTTTGGCCCAGCCGTTCTATTTCTAGGAATTAATGCTGCAGATAGATACATGAAGGCATAAAACTACAAAAGTAGAAGGATATTAATGGTAACCACAATCAAGAACTAATTATATCAGTTCTCGTATATTAAAAAAAAAAAAAAATAGTATGCTATGAAGCTGTTAAAATAAGCCAGGAAGGTCTCCAAATGCTGATATGACAATCATAGCCAGGACTTATTGGTAAGTGGCAAAAAAAAAATGCTTACTTATATAGTATGTTATCATTAGGGGGAAACAATAATTATAATGATCTTTATGACTATATTTGTGTGTATACGCTTGTGTGTGGATAGACGATCTCTAGAAGGTCTCTTTTTTAAAAAACCTGTTAATACAAGTAGGGATTACTTGTGAATAGGAAATTGGGTGTCCAGGGAATAGGGCAGATGGTAGATTATGCCCTTTGTATCTTTTGAATTTTATAATACATTTCTTTATTATCGATTTTAAAATCACAAAAGGTACTAGACTATACATATATGCATGGATATAGTAAATCATTTTTAACTATCAAGAAATATAAGTATATAAAGATCTATCAAAAATTATAAGAATAAACCCAAAATTCCAAAAATAAGTACTTTATTAGGAATTAGATTCATGCAGAAAATATCCATAAATTTGTTTCGAGTTAAATAACCCACATCTGTTATTTTTGCTGATACGATGTGGTAGATAAAGCTCTTTCCCTCTCACCCTAGATCTTACCATAGGCCTGGGACAATTTGGCAAAGCAAGAATGGACTTGTTCAAAGTCTAAGAACAAAGAGGAAGAAGGTTTGTATGTGTTCAGCGAAGAAAAAGAGATACAAATTAGAGAGAAAGAAGAGGGGTCTTGAATCCATGGAGCACTGTTACACACCTTGACAGCCCTGGCTGTCTCCAATATTTGGGGAGAAATGTCTTTTCAACACAGAAATGAGAAAGATGGCTCCTATGGCAGATGGCAGAGTGGTTCCTCGTACGCACTGCCAGAGGTATGCTTAAAGCTAACATTTCAAGCAGAAACAGACTTTAGACATTATATATAATCCTCCTAACTCTTTTAATTTTTACATATGAAGAAACTGAAACCTAGGGAAGTTGTGACTTGCCTGAATTTACACTGCCTGAATCCAGGGGAATTAGGATAAATGTTCCCCTAACCGATGTTTCCTCAAATCTACATTCAGTACTTTTTTTTCCACTACACACATGAATTGCTTGCTCCCTAGAAGTAACCCTTCCATATGTGGAGGGAGGTGCTTCTTCCATGTTCAGTATAACAGAGATGAAACAAAGTGAAGGAAGCATGTTTCCCCCTTCTCTTGTAAGCCCACAGCCAGAGCAGCTAAATTTCTATACATTTGGTACAACTCTTTCAGCTGGACTTCAGTTCTACAGACGAAGGATATGTAAAGTAAGGTCAAGTTGGATTAATGCTGTGCTGCAGCCAAGGCTGTTCTGGGTGCAAATACCAGAAGCCAACTCAAATTAGTTTGAGTAAAAGGAGTTGCAGATATTGGGTTTCACATACTTTGAGGAGAGTAAAGAAATAAGGACAGGTTTTACATGAAATGGAAAGCTGGGGCCAGGCATGGTGGCTCACACCTGTAATCCCAGCACTTTTGGAGGCCAAGGCAGGCAGATCACCTGAGGTCAGGAGTTCGAGACCAGCCTGGCCAACATGATGAAACCCCATCTCTACTAAAAAAAAATACAAAAATTAGCTGGGCATGGTGGCAGGTCCCTGTAATCCCAGATACTCGGGAGGCTGAGGCAGAGGTTGCAGTGAGCAGAAATTGCACCACTGGACTCCAGCCTGGGCAACAGCGAGACTCTGTCTCAAAAAAAAAAAAAAAAAAAAAAGGGAATCAAAACTGTTTTCTATATACTCTTTCAGTTTTGCATCTGACAGGACAACATCTACAAAGAATAGAATAGATGAAACTCTTTGCAGCGGAACCTTAAAAAGCCATTATAGGAAAAAGGAATGAGTAAAAGATGGCTCAACTATCAGTTCTTGTTTAAAAAAAAAAAAGCCAAGATTTTAGATTAAAACTTTAATATGAACCTAGAACATATTACTAGGAGCATAAGGCTCACCATAAGGAAAGTTTTTTTTTTCCCTTTATTAGTCATACTATATCTAGAATATTGGGCTCCACTCTAGACACTATGAGAAACAGAGAAAATAAAAAATTAAAATATCCCGTGGGTAAAATTTTTGAAAACGTAGTTTTTCCAGAGGAAAGACCATAGCCAGAGGACTTGATAACCTTCTTTAAATATTTGAGGAGCATTTAATTAGGGATATTCTCTGTGCCTATGGGACAGAACTAGGATGAGTTAATAGAAGCTGTGGAAGTGGAATAGTGTGTGGCGGGAGGCCTTCTGTGTCACAAGGGTTCGTGTGTGATCTGTGAAGGGAGCCATGTGCTTCACTGCATGATAGAGAAAAAACTTTTCAGCACATGGCCCAATTCAAGGGAAAAAAATTTGTAGGACACATTTTTTCCAACTCAAAATAGCTTTCCTGAATTCCACTGGGGAAAGCTTTTTACAACTTAGATTAAATTCTTTAACAAACAGCAGGATGTTGAGAGATTTTGGCATTTCTTTGTAGTTATTAGAATTTAATATCTGGGCATGTTAGCAAAGTAGCAACTTTTCAAAACCCTTACATTGGTGTAGCACTTGAGTCACAAAATACCCTCACATGAGTTATTTCATTCTTGAAACACCTCTGCAAAGTAGATACGGTATTTACTATCCCTGGGAAACAGGTTTAGAGAGGCCAAATGACTTGCCAGAGTCTAGCAAAGGAGGATAACGTTCAAGCAAGATTTAGTTCTCTCCTTTTAATGCAAACTTTAATGATCAAGGTGGTTGCCGTGGAGACTTTTTTCTTCTTTCTTATCACTCTGCTTAGTATGAAGTCAAAAAGCAACCAATCACTGCCTCACAGGCTAAATGTACGTGTTCCTTCCATTCCCAAGAGAATTTTCAGATGAGAGTGTTTTGTTAAAACAAAGGGAACATGCTTTGTATAACTAAAAGAAGGTGCTGCTTTCAAAAAGTGCATAATCACTTAAATGTTAAAACTCTGCAATATGATTTTTTAATAGTTTATGAGAAAATATTTTCTGTATATTTCGCTTTTAATCTCCAAATACATTAATATTGGCATTATGCATTTAGATTGCTAAATAGCTATGTCATAGTAACTATTGATTAGTTTTCTTTATTAACCTAGGTTCCAACGATATGGGCCCTCTACATCCAAGAAATAAAACGGCATAATGATGAGCTCTAATATCAACAGTGTGTACCCAGCACCTAGCACAGTATCTACTAAGTATTAGGCAATCTATAAATATTCATTAAATAAGAGAGCTTTTTTGAGCTGCACCACTAGAAAGACGGTGGAGCAAGAGCAAAAAAAATCCCTTTGGTTCCAGAAAATCTCCTGAAAAAGAGGAAGGCTTATCAAGCCCTCAATGCCATCCAGGCAAAGCAGGCACTTTCGGCAAAGAAGGAGCAGAGGAAAGGAAAAAGGCTCAGGTTTAAGCGACTGGAATCATTCCTACATGATTCCTGGCAGCAGAAACGTGACAAGGTGTGTCTCAGACGACTAGAAGTGAAACCTCATGCCTTGGAATTGCCAGATAAACATTCCTTGGCCTTTGTTGTATGCATCGAAAGGATTGATGGCCTGAGTTTACTGGTGCAGAGAACCATTGCAAGACTTCGCCGAAAGAAAATGTTTAGTGGTGTCTTTGTAAAAGTCACCCCCCAGAACCTAAAAATGCTGCATGTAGTGGAACCTTATGTGACCTGGGGATTTCCAAATCTGAAGTCTGTCCAGGAACTCATTTTGAAACATGGACAAGCCAAGGTCAAGAATAAGACCATCCCTCTGACAGACAACACAGTGATTGAGGAGCATTTTGGGAAGTTTGGCATCATTTGCTTAGAAGACCTCATTCATGAAATTGCCTTCCCAGGGAAGCATTTCCAGGAGAGCTCATGGTTCTTGTGCCCTTTCCGCCTCTCAGTGGCCCGTCATGCTACCAAAAATAGAATGGGCTTCCTCAAGGATATGGGCATAACCAGCTATCAGGGTGAACGCATCAATCAGCTCATCCGCCAGCTGAACTAGACGCAGGTGCCAAACTGCAGTAATTTTTATCAATGAAGTGGAAGCATGTGTTTTTGTTTTTGGGGGAATTTTTATCAAGTATCTTCAGAGAAGACTATTTCCTGCCTTATCTTCAAAAACTGGAAAGGAGGAGTCAAAGAAAAGACAGTAACTGGCTGGGCGTGATGGCTCACTCTTGTAATCCCAGCACTTTGGGAGGCTGAGGCAGGCGGATCATCTGAGGTCAGGAGTTCAAGACCAGCCTGACCAACATGGAGAAACCCTGTGTCTACTAAAAATACAAAAATTAGCTGGGCATGGTGGCGCATGCCTGTAATCCTAGCTACTTGGGAGGCTGAGGCTGGAGAATCACTGGAATCTGGGAGGCGGAGGTTGCAGTGAGCCAAGATTGCGCCATTCCACTCCAGCCTGGGTAACAAGAGTGAAATTCCATCTCAAAAACAGAAAAGAAAAGACAGCAGCTTATGTTCATGGCAAGTACCTCTCATCACAGTCCAATTCCAAGGAAAACTTCCAGCATTTTCTACATTGGCTGCCGCCTCATCTGAAATCAGCATATTCCATGGAGGAAGGAGTCCTGTTTTGTTGCATCTTCTATCCTAGGGTTTAATGTTGGTAAATGAGTAACTCTAGCATTTGTACAAGGCTCCCTAAGACTCCTACAGCAGTCGACCAAGCCCAGGGGCATAATTGAATCTGGAGATTCCTGGGGTTTTGTTTTGAAAAAGATTTGAAATACACATAGGAAGAAAGGCATAAAAATAAATGTTCATTTGTCTCTGCAAAAAACAAACAAACAAACAACAACAACAACAAAAAACCAAGAGGGCTTTTTTGATAAAAATGAAACAAAAAAAAAACTGTCAGACTTAACAGATATCTATACATTAGTGTTCACAGCAGCATTGTGACCAAAGACAAAAGGTAGAAGCAACTCAAATGTCCATCACAGATGAATGGATAAACAAAATGTATATACATAAAATGGAATATTATTTAGCCTTAAAAAGGAATGACATTCTGACCCATGTTCCAACATGGATAAACATGAAGGTGTTATGCTAAGTGAAATAAATCAGACACAAAAAGACAAGTATTCTACTTCTGTGATGTATCTAGTGTAGTCAAATTTATAGAGACAGACAGTAGAATGGTGGTTGCCAGGGGCTGGGGGAAGGAGGAATGGGGAGTTATTTTTTAACAAATAATGGAGTTTCAGTTTGGAAAGAAAAAAAGCTCTGGAGACAGATAGTATTGATGGTTGCAGGGCAATGTAAATGTACTTAATGCCACTGACCGGTACACATAAAGATGGTTAAAACGGTAAATTTTATATTATGTGTATTTTACCAGAGTTGTTTTTAAAAGCTAATAAATAAATAAATCATTTACGTTTAGTTCATGAAATTAGAAATCATGTCCCAACTCCATAATAGCATCTTGGAGATTTAATGTAGCTTAAGTTTTTAAATAATTTTTTTCTTTAAAAAAAATCACTTGAATTTAAAATAATTTATTACTAAAATAAGTAGAAAAACAGCTGTCAAGTGTGAAGGAAATGATCATCTTTAAGCATACCTAAAAATTAAATTCTCAAAAGGCATAAATGCCTAAATTATTTAAAATTTTTATAATTATGAAGTTACATATTAATGTATATTTGTGGAGGAGGAGGACAGAAAAAGCTTTCTACCAGAACTCATGAAGAAATTTAGAAAAGACACCTCATTTATAAAAACTTTTATTCAGTAACATTTGAAGAGTTCTCTCAGTTTAATAGCTGGGGGACCATATTGTTTCCATGGGAAATAATCTTTCCTTGAAACTATTCTATGAGAAAAAAAGAGACGAGATGGTGGCTCATGCCTATGACCCTAGTGCATAGGGAGGCTGAGGTGAAAGGATCACATTATCCCAGAAGTTCAAGGTTACAATGAGCTATCATCACATCACTGCACTCCAGCGTGGGCAACAGAATGATACCCTATCTCATAAAGTAACAATATTAATAATAATAAAGTTATGTAGAGGGGCGGAATCAAGTGTCGGTTTAGCCTTAACACATAATAAGGAGACACTATCCTTTATAATAATGTGAATAGTGAAAGTATGTGGCTTTGTTCATAGCCTTAAATAGATGGTATAGGTGGAAAATATTGCTTACAGACAAACAGGGAGTCCATAGACCAGTGCTTCTCAGCTGGTGCTATTGGACAGAATGCACAAGTACTCTCCATGCAATACAGTGCTTTCCTAATAGTCAGAAATTGCTCTTCCTTAACATTCATCCTCACCACAAATAAGGAGCTATTTCCTGCAGACCCTAACAGCCTTGATTGATTATCAGTCTGTATAATGTTTGCCCCTGCTTGCAGTAACAGTAGGCACTAGATTATTGTCCTGATTGTGATCTTCAGCTTTCTCTGTTCAGTAGGTGTCATTGATGTGCCCTCTCAGCTAAAGCTTCCTGCTAAGAGTTAACTTTTGCTATTTAACCCTCACCTTTACCTTACCTTAGTTATTCTATTGCATAATACTTGTGTAATATTATATTATTTGGTTCTGATGAGCTATCATTGCTATGACATTAAATTTTTTTTTTTTTTTTTTTTTTTTGAGACAGAATCTTGCTCTGTGGCCCAGGCTGGAGTGCAGTGGCCGCATCTCAGCTCACTGCAAGCTCCACCTCCTGGGTCTACGCCATTCTCCTGCCTCAGCCTCCCGAGTAGCTGGGACTACAGGCGCCTGCCACCTCGCCCGGCTAGTTTTTTGTATTTTTTTGGTAGAGACGGGGTTTCACCGTGTTAGCCAGGCTGGTCTTGATCTCCTGACCTCGTGATCCGCCCGTCTCGGCCTCCCAAAGTGCTGGGATTACAGGCTTGAGCCACCGCGCCTGGCCATTAAAATATTTTTATCAGGCCGGGTGTGGTGGCTCACGCCTGTAATCCCAGCACTTTCGGAGGCCGAGGCGGACAGATCACGAGGTCAGGAGATCGAGACCATCCTGGCTAACACGGTGAAACCCCGTCTCTACTAAAAATACAAAAAAATTAGCCAGGCATGGTGACAGGCGCCTGTAGTCCCAGCTACTCGGGAGGCTGAGGCGGGAGAATGGCGTGAACCTGGGAGGCGGTGCTTGCAGTGAGCCGAGATTGCGCCACTGCACTCCAGCCTGGGCGACAGAGCGAGACTCCGTCTCTCTCTCTCCCTCTCTCTCTCTCTCTCTCTCTCTCTATATATATATATATATCATTTTTATCTTTTGGTAGAATTTCTAAATTGCATCTGAAAGGGATAGCAACAAAATACTCATTCAACTTGCTATTGTAGTCTAAATGTCCTTAAAACTTACTGTAAATAATAAATAATTTCAAAAACACAATGTGCTTTCACCATCATGCCAGTTTAGGTTTTTCGATGGGTGAGAAGTGAGATATGCTATAAACTAGAAGTTAGCAAACTCTGTGTAGTACATATTTGAGGCTTTCTGTGCCGTATGCTTTCTGTCGTTACTACTCAACTCTGCATTTGTAGTGTGAAAACAGTCATAGGCTCAGTTATAATAAAACTTTATTTACAAAAATAGACTTGGGGGCATGGTTTGCTGACCCCTGCTATACACAATAAGAACTAATGGAGATTAGAGAACAGAAACTATGAATGGAGACTGGTGTAGTTAGAAATCAGATGGAGGTGAGGTCTTACCTATCCTGGAAAGGTAGAGAACAAGAAGAGTGTATTCTAGGCAGGGGAGGCTGCATGTGTCAAGACATAGGCATAGAACTGACCATTCATAGAACCCCCAAACAGGACTACATAAAGGAAGAATTCACTGAGGCCTGGGGATAATAAAGTGGGAGAGTGTTTAGATGAATTTTATGTCATGGTGGATAGATTATTAATGATCCTAAAAGGCTGTTTGAGATTTGGACTTTGCAGATTATAAAATTCTTATTATGCTTTTATTTCATTGTAAGCATTATCAGAGGCTATGGAGTCCATTTGAAATTTCTCCCTGGGCAACCTTTAAATCTTAACTAAAATCTTAAGAATTTCAACAACTTCAGAGATATGAAGGAGTATATGGAAGCAGAGGCAGATGATAATTACTGTGCAACTGCTTTCACATTGATTTTTTAAACCACTTTATTAAGTTATGATTAACATGCAAAAAGCTGTACATATTAATGTGCAGTTGGCCCTCCCTGTAGGTCCCACATATTTAAAAAAATACAACAATAAGAAATAATGCAAATTAAAACAATACAGTATAACAACTATTTACATAGCATTTTTATATTGGGTATTATAAGTAATTTAGAGATAATTTAAAGGATACAAGAGCATATGCATGGGTTATATGCAAATATTATGTCATTTTATATAAAGGACTTGAGTATTCTCAGATTTTGGTATCACTGGGTGTTGGGGGTTCTAGAACCAACCCTGCACCTACCACAAACATAAATGACTATATATAACTTGGTGACTTTCAAGATAAGTATACACCTGTGAAACCATCATCACAATATATGCCATGAACACATGTATCACCTCTAATAGTTTCCTCCTACCCTCTGTGTTATTATTATTATTTTATGATAAGAATACATAACATAAAATCTATTCTCTTAGCAAATAAATACATGCTCATTTGATTCTTGTAGTACTTTTGTAAGAAATTTTATGAAATCATACATCAGTGACCTTTTATAAACTATAAAACACAATAAGAAGTAAGATACTTATGTAGTATTAAAACAATTCTATTAAATAGGATAAGGCTCATATTTTAACCCCACTTTGCAGACTTAAAAACTGAGACTCAGAGAACTTAATGGACTTTCCCAAGGTCACGCTAACTAATGGCAGAGCCAGTACTATCAGTGCAGTGCAGTACAAAGAGAACTAGTTTAGGTCAAAACATTAAGGTTAAAAAATGACTGTAGCAGTAATTAGCCAGATAATCTTTGAAAAATCAGTCATTTACCTAAGTACGAGTCTCTTAATTTGTAAATTGCAGTTGGTATTAATAATACATTACTATCCCACAGTAGCTGTGAAAACAAATTGAGATCACATGTATTTGTTCTTCTTTTCCTCATTTCCTTTCACCTCTCTCAACTTTCCTTTTTTTTTTTTGAGATGCAGTCTTGCTATGTCACCCAGGCTGGAATGCAGTGGCACAATCTTGGCTCACTGCAACCTCTGCCTCCTGAGTTCAAGCGATTCTCCTGTCTCAGCCTCTTGAGTTGCTGGGATTACAGGCACATGCCACCACATCCAGCTTTTTTTTTTTTTTTTTTTAGATGGAGTCTCGCTCTGCTGCCTAGGCTGGAGTGCAGTGGCATGATCTCGGCTCGCTGCAAGCTCCGCCGTTCTCCTGCCTCAGCCTCCCGAGTAGCTGGGACTACAGACGCCTGCCACCATGCCCGGCTAATTTTTTGTTTTGTATTTTTAGTCAAGACGGGGTTTCACCGTGTTAGCCAGCATAGTCTCAATCTCTTGACCTCATGATCTGCCTGCCTCAGCCTCCCAAAGTGCTGGGATTACAAGCATGAGCCACCGTGCCCAGCCTCCTCAACTTTTTTAATTTATCTGCAACCAATAATCAAAGCATGCATGTGACCTGTCATTTCCCACATCTACCTGTTAGGATCTCTTAGTGTAGTCTTTTTCTGTTTTCTCCTTTGTCAAATTATTTTTTAAATTTTATTTTATTGTGGTAAGAATGCTTAACATAAGATCTGCCTTTGTACAAATGTTTATGTGTACATACATTATTATTGATTATAGGTACAAATTATACAGTGGATCTGTAGCTTATTGATCTTGCTTAACTGAAACTTTATGCTGGTTGATTAGTAACTCCACATTTCACCCTGCTTTGCTGCCAATCCTGCTGGCCTCTGGTAGCCAGAATAATTTCCTTTCTTTTTTTTTTTTTTTTTTTTGAGACAGAGTCTCGCTCTGTCGCCCAGGCTGGAGTGCAGTGGCCGGATCTCAGCTCACTGCAAGCTCCGCCTCCCGGGTTTACGCCATTCTCCTGCCTCAGCCTCCCGAGTAGCTGGGACTGCAGGCGCCCGCCACCTCGCCCGGCTAGTTTTTTGTATTTTTTAGTAGAGACGGGGTTTCACGGGGTTAGCCAGGATGGTCTCGATCTCCTGACCTCGTGATCCACCCGTCTCGGCCTCCCAAAGTGCTGGGATTACAGGTTTGAGCCACCGCGCCCGGCCTAATTTCCTTTCTTTTTAAGGCTGAAAGTACCCCATTGTATGTATATGCCACATTGTCTTTATACATTCATCTGTCCATGGACATTTAGGTTGTTTTCACATCTTGGGTATTGTGAATAGTGTTGCAATGAACAGAGGAGTGCTTCACGATACTGCTTGATACTGCTTTTGATTTCAGTTCTTTTGGATAAATACCTTGAAGACAGTGTCTTAGTCTGTTCAGGCTGCTATAACAAAATACCATGGACTCAATGGCCTATGAACAACAGAAATTTATTTCTTACAGTTCTGGAGGCTGGGAAGTATAAGATCAAGGTGTTAGCAGATTCAGTGTCTGATAAGGGCCTACTTGCTCATGGATAGCTACCATAGACTCTAACATCACATGGTAGGAGGAGTGAAGAATCTCTCTCTGGCCTCTTTTATAAGGGCACTAATTTCATTCATAAGGGCTCTGCCCTCATAACCTAATCACCTTCCAAAGGCACCATCTCATAATGCTGTCACCTTGGGGGTGAGAATTTCAATATATGAATTTGGGAGAGACATAAACTTTCAGATCATAAGAGTAGAATTATTGGATTAAAGACTTAAACATAAGACCTGAGTTGAACCTAAAGATGTTATGCTAACTGAAATAAACCAGACACAGAAAGATAATTACTGCATGATCTCATTTATATGTAGATTCTTTAAAAATTGAACTCACAAAAAAGAACAAAAAAAGTAAATAAATAAATAAATAAAAACATAAAAATTAAAAATATTGAACGCATAAAAGCAGAGAGCAGAATGGTGGTTGGCAGGGCTGGAAAGCAAGGGAAATGGGGAGATGTTGGTTAAAGGGGTACAAAACTTCAGTTATTCAGGATGCATAGATTCTGGAGAGCTAATATAAATCATGGTGACTAAAGTTAATAATAGTGTATTGTATACTTGAAGTTTGCTAAGAGCAGATCTTAGGTGTCCACAGGGAAAAATGTAACTATGTGAGGTGTTGTATTAGTCTGATTATAGCAATCATTTCACAATGTCTATGTATATCGAAACATTATATTGTATGCCTTAAATATATACAATATTTATTTGTCAAATATATCTCAATAAAGCTAGGGGAAAAAGTATCCTAAACACTCTAAAATGTATGTTTCTCTTTATAGACACTAAAATGTTTTAGATATTATTCTCAATTATGTTATTGTAATAGTGTAATACAAATATGTTTTATTATACTATAATAAATATAAAAATTTTTAAATATAAAAATAATTGTTTTAAAGACAACAACAAGGAAGAACCGTAAGACCTGAGACTGTAAAACTCCTAGAAAAAAATATAAGAGAAAAGCTCCATGATAGTTGATCCATGAATTTCATGGATATGAGATCAAAAGCACAGGCAACAAAAACAAAAGTAACCAAGTGGGACAACATCAAACTAAAAAGCTCCTACACAGCAAAAGAAAGAATTAGCAGAATAAACAGGCAACGTGTGGAAGGGGAGAAAGTATTTGCAACCCATATATCTGATGAGGGGTTAATCTCCAAAATATACAAAGAACTCCTACAACTCAATGGTAAAAAACAAACAAACTAATAACCCAATTAAAAATGGGCAAAAAACTTGAATGGACATTTCTCAAAAGAAGACATACAAATGGTCGACAGGCATAGGAAAAAATGCTCAGTGTCACTAGTTATTAGAGAAAAGCAAATCAAAATTACAATGAGATATTACCTAACATCTGTCAGAATGGCTACTATTTTTTTTTTTTCCAAGACAAGTGTTAGCAGGTATTTGGAGAAATTGAAACCTTTGTGAGAACCATTGGTGGGAGAGCAAAGCGGTGGAGCCATTGTGGAAAGTAGTTTGGAGGTTCCTGAAACGATTTTAAATGTAGTCTTTCGATTTCCACTTATATCTGCATCGGTTTCAGTATTCTTTGCTTCAACATCCCAAGTGAGAAAATATGATTGGTTTAAGTGGGGGGAAAATAAACCCAAACCTCTAAACCTTAAAGTGATATCCTTGAGCAGCCAGCTTATATAAATGGACTTGAAGCAAGAAGGGGGAAATTGGGGTGACAGATAATTATAATAGATGTAAAATATGAATCAAATGTTAGTTACTGTTCTGATTCATAGTCTAGTGTGCCTTCTAGTAGATCACACATTGGGAAAAACAAGCAGTAGTGGGAAATTACCTTCTGGGAAATTCCAACAGCTAATCTCCAACAGCTAATGTAGGCCACAAATGGTAAATCAGTTACTTACGGATTCCATGTTCCATTATTCAAATGTACTACCAGTTAAGAGAAAACCACACCTTATTCTTAGACTTCTGTGGGCATCTTATGCTTAGATTTCGTTTCAAATCAGTGCCTTTTGCTCCACTGGGCAATTCCTAATACAAAAATGTAGGTACTTTATCCTTTACTGATTTACACATATTTTAAACTTTTTTAGGAGATAAAAACCCTGTATGTTTTTCTGCCTTAAGACATAGAATTTTAGAGTTGGCGATTATCTTTGAGTTTAGACTAATTCTAATTTTATGAGTGAGGAAACGAAAGGTCCTGAATATTACAGTTACTACCCCAAGCTCCAGTAAATGGCTGGAGGCCATGACAGTCTAGGTCCTTAGTTTAGTTTGGCTCTAATACATGCAATAGCGCTTTATTTTCCAGTGACACTACATAAATGAAATGGAGTTTTTCCACGTGTGAATTTTCCAGATAACTAAAATGTAAGCACTAAATTAATTGTCAGCCATTTTTTGAAAAGTTTTAAGGTGGGTATTTTGCACTTTTCTGTCTTGAAAAACAAAGTAAATGGGTCCTCACTTAGCCTTTTATAGATGGCTCATTCAGTAGTATAAACGTTACTTACTGTGTTATTATATAAGGAAATCCTTTTGAAATATGAAAAGCTGTATCAATAATGACTTTTCTGTGTCTTCATAGAAACTACATAAATATCTGTTGGTGGAGTGATTCTACACATTTGCAATCATGCAGGAGACTGAGGTTCATGGCAACTATTTTTCTCAGAGGCTTAGAGACAAAAGTTGGAGTCCGGTTCAAATTGAAGGTTGATTCCAGACTGGCATAGTATTGTGACATACATGTATTATTTTTATTAAAATATTATAAAATTCAGCTTTCTCTTTCCCATCCCCTCCCCTTCATCTTGCCCTTTCCCCCCATTTCCCTTTCTTTTTTTGAGCAATTCAGGCTTAAAAACATTAGGTAGAGCAGAGCCAGACAGGAATCAACAAAGGGACTGACTTGCATGAGGTGTCAAACCCAGGAAGAATGAGAAAGGCAACCACATTGGCAGGTGATGTCAATGTGAGAAGGGTGAGGAAGGCATCCACACAAGAAAAGGGGGCTAGAATGAGATGTCAGCTCCCAAGTGGTGTGAGAAAGGCTCCCACACATAGGGGAGCCTGGCATGGAGACCTGGAGCCCAAAAGAGTGAGGATGACACACTTGAGTGAGAGTAACCTGGCCTCACGTGTCAGAGCCAGAGTCACATGAGGAGGGCTTTCAAATGGGTGCAGTGGAGAAGGGAGAGACTTGGCTCAGGATGTGAAAGGCTATGCAGGGTAAGGAAGGTCCTTATACGAGGGAGATATGTGGTATGGGATATCAGGGCCCAAAGAGAGTGAGGAGGGCATCTACCTGGAGAGGCAGTCCTGCAGTGAAGCAGCGCCTGAGGAGGGTGTCCATGCATGGGGGCAACTTACGGGTTTCAAAGCTGGAGTGGATTAAGGAGGGAGTCCATATAGGAAGGAGACCCCACTTGGGGTGTCAGAGTTCAAGGAGGATAAAAAAGTCACCCATGCAAGGAAAGTAGCCTGATGTCGTATATAAGCCTGAGTAAGGAAGATGCACCATTTGGTGGGAAGGAGGTAACCCCGTCTCAGGAAGGCCGGGGGAGGTGGGGGGTTTCTATGTGGGAGAGGCGGGGCAGCAGATTGATGAAATAAACACGAAAAGGAGGAAACTAGGTTGGATTCTGTGGTGTTGGATTGGAATTGAAGGTGCCAATGTAACTCATGGATTTCAATATTTAGAGATAGATGTAGAAATTAATGCAGTTGTAAATATATATATGTGTATTTACACATATGTGTGTGCACATATGTATGTGTCCACATACACATACTTCCTACATCTAACCACTGATAGGGCCTTGGAGCAGTGACCACCCCATCCCCACACCCCACCTGCAATAGGAATCAGCACACCAAGCACCCAGATCATGGCTTAAAAATCAGTGTCCACTAAAAGGAGCCAAGTCTTCCTTGAAGAAATGACTGATTTCAGGGATGGGCTTGATGAAGTACTAGATGGGCCTGAAATATCTTGTCCTCAAAAGCAAGGAAGTGCCTTAGAAACATAGGGACATGTAAAGCACATGGGCATCAGCTTGAAGGAGCTCCTGCTGGTCAAATCTGGGGCCCTTAAGCCTGGTAGTAACAGTAGTAAAAATTTATTATGCATGGCTTCAATTTATATAAATAAATGAATACATAGAAAATTTGATGAGAAATAGAGTGTGGAGCAAAATTTCAAAGTACCTCTCCACAAAATACTTAGTAATTCCAAAAAAATATGTAATAACTTCACAATGGAGAAAGCTGACAGACTATACCTTAAGTGATTCAAGTTAATAGCCTCAATAGTGGGACAAATTGAAATTATTAGAGACCTGATAGAATGAAATTCTGTGATATTCCTGCCAAAGATGCAAAATCTGAATATAATCATAAGGAAACATCAGACAAATCCAATAGAAAAACATTTTACAAAATAAGTGGCCTATAATTTTGTTTTAAAAGGTGACGGTCATGAAATTCAAAGAAAGGCTGAGGAATAATTCCAAACTGAAGGGACAAAAAAAGACATGACAAATACAACACACAATTCTGAAATAGATCCTTTTGCAATAAAGGACATTATTGAGACAAATGGAGAAATGCAAATGGGGTCTGTGAACTTGATACGGATTTGATGGTTGTAATGTAGAAATGATAATCTCTTGATTATAATGGTTATCCTATGGCTTATGTAGGAAGAATGTCTTTGTTTGTAAAGAATATACCTCCAAGTATTTGAGGGTGATGGGTCAGCCACTTACTGTCTAATGATTTAGGAAAATAACATTATTTGCATTGTACTTGTAATTTTTCTGTACATTTGACAGTATTTCAAAGTTTTAAAAAAGTTTCAAAAAATATCCTCTTTTATGACTCGTGTCATTTTCTCAGCAAGGTCTTCTCTGACAATCCCTTTAAAATTGCAACCTCTGCCCAGCACTCCCATTCCTTTATCCTCATTTATTTTCCTCATAGTATTTATCCTCTTGCATTCCACATAATTTACTGATATATTTGCTCTCTACGACCCCACCCCCACTCCATTCCATTTCTAGAATGTAAGCTCCTTGAAGATAGGATGATTTGCTTTTGTTCACTATTGTAAATCAATGTGTAGAACAGTGGCCAGCATATGATATGTACTCAAATAGTCATTAAGTTACTGAATACAGTTGGTTGTTCAGGGACAGGTTCTATTTTTGCTCTATAAATTGATAGCTCTTTGTTCATCAAAAAACCCAGAAGGCTATTGAGTTTCATGAAGTTTAGGTCTAAGTACGTTAAACAAGGTAGAGAGTTAGGGATCTTTAGAACTCAATTTATTCCTTCATCCTAACTTCTAATTAAAAAAAAAAAAAACCCAAAAGTATATAAATGGGTATCAATGAAGTAACAAATAGATTTCACAAGCTAGCAATAAAATACATTGCCATGCTTTGCATGCATATGTATGTGTGTGAGAGGTTCATTTAAAATCATCTATATCTTGTTTATATTGAGATTTTTGCCACATGGTTGTCAATAAAAACTTCCCAAATATTGATCATTTCTTAATATTCAACAGACTACTCCTTGCTAAATCAATATTTTGCTCCTTCATGGTTCATGAGTTTCACTTGTATTGAAAATGGCTGTTGTAAATATTTTTGAGTCATAGAAATTTAGCATTATTATGTACATTTAAGACTATTTTAAGTAAAGTTGTTCTAAAAATTGTTATTTAATTACAAATTAACATCAACCATTTATGGTATCTTTATATGTTATTGGTAGGCAGGTATGTGTTTTCAATTTATGATTTCAAATATCTGTGATATTTTAGTATCTGCCTTTTCTTTCTATCATTAGAATCTAACAAAGCAGAGATTTGGCTTTGTTTCTTATGACCTAAAAATATACTTCTTTGTCTAGAAATAGAACTGTTTGTTGACAGCATCACATATCTACAATGCAATTCTGAAACGAGGGCAATGTAATAGTTTCTTGCATAACAACAACAACAAAAAAAAACTCCAAAAATCCCAGTAGTGCCTAGAGTGAACATTTCTGTTTTTTTGTATGTGTTCCATTTGTGGTTCTGAAAATACTCATAAATTAGCATGATAATCACCAAGTTGTACATGGTGACTGAGGAACAATTTTCAATATTACATAACTGAATATATAAATCTAGATATAGCATCAGTTGACTGGGCTATCAGTTTTTTACATTATTATACAGATCTTACTTAAAAGACAATGTAAATTACAACATAAGTGATAGCAATGAAATTTTAAATGTTTTGTAAAATCTCATGGGGTAATATTAGTTTATCATATGCAAACCAATGCTCAAACATGATATGTAAAATTCATGATCCATTACTAAATCAAGTATTGCTTTAAGAATTTCATTTAAAATTCCAGATGTTATTGTTTCAGCAGAGTGATAGTTTGGCAATTAAAATTAATTTTAAAATCTATTAAAAAGTTTTAATAAATCAAGCAATGTCCTCTCATTTGGCCTGCTGTTAATACAAATTAATGAAAATACTGATTATAACACAATTAGCAACTTTTCTAAAATGAAGAAAAAACAATTTTTACAAAATAAATATATAATAATGTATTCATTATATATATTTTTATACCATTCGGACATCACTGGCCTATCACTAGAATGCCAGACATGCCAAGCATAATTAAAATAAATCATCTTTTACATTTACTAACTTGCAGCTATTTAAAAGGAACATAGTTCTTTACTTTTAAAAATGTTATAAATATAATTTTGTCAGTGTAGGGTGATAAAACATTTTACTCAATAATTTGTTAACTTTTAACATGTAAATATTCAGGAAAATAGTAAGTATGCCTCCACAAATGCTGGGGTTAATTTGGTTTTTGCTTGGTTTTGTCTGTTTCTAAACTTTTATTTGAAGCTCGGGGGTACATGTGCAGGTTTGTTCTATTGGTAATCTCATGTCATGGGGGTTTGTTGTACAGATTATTTTACCATCCAAGTACAAAGCCTAGCACCCAATAGTTATTTTTTCTGATCCTTTCCCTCCTCCCACCCTCCACCCTCAGGAAGGCCCCAGAATGTGTTGTTCCTCTCTTTGTGTCTCATTTAGCTCCCACTTATAAGAACATGTGGTATTTGGTTTTCTCTTCCTGCAATAGTTTGGTAAGGATAATGGCCTCCAGCTCCATCCATGTTCCTCCAAAGGACATGATCTCATGCTTTTTCATAGCTGCATGGTATTCCGTGGTGTATATGTACAACATTTTCTTTATCCAGTCTACCATTGATGTGCATTTAGGTAGATTCCATGTCTTTACTATCATGAACAGTGCTGCAATGAACATATATGTGCATGTGCCTTTATAATAGAACAATTTATATTCCTTTGGGTATATACTCTGTAATAGAATTTCTGAGTCAAATAGTAGTTCTGTTTTTAGCTCTTTGAGGAATTGCCACACTGCTTTCCACAATGGTTGAACTAACTTACACTCCCAGTAAGTGTATAAGTGTTCCCTTCTCTCCACAACTTCGCCAGTATCTGTTATTTTTTAAAATTACTATTTAATAATGGCCATTCTGACTGGTGTGAGATGGTATCTCATTGTGATCTTGATTTGCATTTCTCTAATGATCAGTGATATTGAGCTTTTATTTCACATGCTTGATGGCCCCATATATGTTTTCTTTTGAAAAAGCATCTGTTTATGTCCTTTGCCCACTATTTAAAGGGGTTGTTTGTTTTTTTCTTGTAAATTTGTTTAAGTTCCTTATAAATACTAGTTAATAGAACTTGTCAGATGCATAGTTTGCAAATTTATTCTCCCATTCTGTAAGCTGTTTGCTCTGTTGATAATTTATTTTCTTGCGCAGAAGCTCTTTAATTAGATCCTATTTGTCAATTTTTGTTTTTGCTGTAATTGCTTGTGGCATCTTTGTCATGAAATATTGCCAGTTCCTATGTCCAGAATGGTATTGCCTAGGCTATCTTTCAGGATTGTTACAGTTTTGGGTTTTACATATCAGTTCGTAATCCATTGTGATTTGATTTTTGTATATGGTGTAAGAAAGGGCCCCACTTTCAGTCTTCTGCATATGGCTACCCAGTTATCCCAACATCATTTGTTGAGTAGGGAGTCCATTCCTCATTGCTTACTTTTGTCAGCCTTGTTGAATATCAGATGGTTGTAGGTGTGCTGCCTTATTTTTGGGCTCTTGATTCTGTTCCCTTGGTCTATGCATCTGCTTTCATACCAGTACCATGGTGTTTTGGTTACTATAGCCCTGTAGTGTAGTTTGAATTCAGTTAGTGTGATGCCTCCTGCTTTGTTCTTTTTGCTTAGAATTGCCTTGATTATTCAAGCTCTGTTTTTGGTTCCATATGATTTTTTAATTTTATTTATTTATTTATTTATTTATTTATTTGAGATGGAGTCTTGCTCTGTCACCAAGCTGGAGTCCAGTGGCCCGATCTCTACTCACTGCAACCTCCACCTCCTGGGTGAAGCGATTCTCCTGCCTCAGACCCCTCAAGTAACTGGGACTATAGGCGTGCACCACCATGCCCAGCTAATTTTTGTATTTTTAGTAGAGACGGGGTTTCACCACGTTGGCCAGGATGGTCTTGATCTCCTTACGTCATGATCCACTTTCCTCGGCCTCCCAAAGTGCTGAGATTACAGGCGTGAGCCACCACACCTGGCCTCCACATGAATTTTAAAACTGTTTTTTCTATTTCCGGGAAGAATGTAATTGGTAGTTTGATAGGAATAGCACTGAATCTATAAATTGCTTTGGGCAGTATGACCATTTTAAAGATATTGATTCTTACTATCCATGAGCATGGAATGTTTTTCAATTTTTTTGTGTCATCTCTGATTTCTTTGAGTAGTGTTTTGTAGCTTTCATTTTAGATATCTTTCACCTCCCTGGTGAGCTGTATTCCTAGGTATTTTATGCTTTTTGTGGCAACTGGGAATGGGATTTGGCTCTCAGCTTGGCTGTTGTTGGTGTATAGGAATACTAGTGATTTTTGTGTGTTGATTTTGTACCCTGAAAATTTGCTGATGTTGTTTATCAGCTGAAGAAGGTTTGGGGAGGAGACTATGGGATTTTCTAGCTGTAGGATCATGCCATCTGCAAACAGGGATAGATTGACTTCCTCTCTTCCTATTTGGATGCCCTTTATTTCTTGCTCTTACCTGATTGCCCTGGCCAGAACTTCCAATACTGCGTTGAATAGGTGTGGTGAGGGAGGGCATCCTTGTCTTGTGCCAGTTTTCAAGGGGAATGCTTCCAGCTTTTGCCCATTCAGTATGATGTTGGCTGTGGGTTTATCATAGATGGCTCTTATTATTTTGAGGTGTATCCCTTCAATACCTAGTTTATTGAGAGTTTTTAACATGAATGGATGTTAAATTTTATTCAAAGCATTTTCTGCATCTATTGAGGTGATCATGTGGTTTTGTCTTTAGTTCACTTATGTGATGAATCATGTTTATGGATTTGCATATGTCAAACCAACCTTGCATCCCAGGGATAAAGCCTACTTGATCATGGTGAATTAGCTTTTTGATAAGCTGCAGGATTCAGTTTGTTAGTATTTTGTTTGGATTTTTGCATCAATTTTCATTGAGAATATTGGCCTGAAGATTTGTTGTTGTTGTATCTCTGCCAGGTCTTGGTATCAGGATGATGCTGGTCTCATAGAATGAGTTGGGAAGGAGTTTCTCCTCTTAAATTTTTTGGAATCGTCTCAGAAGGAATGGTACCAGCTCTTCTTTGTACATCTGGTAGAGTTTGAATGTGACTCCATCTGGTCCTGGGGTTTTCTTGGATGTTAGGCTATTTATTGCTGATTTAATTGCAGAGCTCATTACTGGTCTATTCAGGGAATCAATTTCTTCCTGGTTCAGTCTTAGGAGGGTATATGTGTCCATGAATTTATCCATTTCTTCTAGGTTTTCTAGTTTGTGTGTATAGAGGTATACATGGTAGTCTCTGATGGTCATTTGTATTTTGGTGGTGTCAGTGGTAATATCCCCTTTGTCATTTCTAATTGTGTTTATTTGGATCTTCTCTTTTCTTCTTTATTAATCCAGCTAGCAATATATTTATCTTATTAATTTTTTCATAGAAACAACCCCTGGATTCATTGATCTTTTGACTGGCTTTTTGTGTCTCAATCTCCTCCAGTTCAGCTCTGATTTTGGTTATTTCTTATCTCCCACTAGCTTTAGGGTTGGTTTGCTCTTGCTTCTCCAGTTCTTTTAGTTGTAATGTTAGGTTGTTAATTTGAAATCTAATTTTTTGATATGGGCATTTAGTGCCATAAATTTCCATCTTAACACTGCCTTAACTGTGTCCCAGAGATTCTGATAATGTTGTATTTTTGTCCTCATCAGTTTCAAAGAATTTCTTGATTTCTACCTTAATTTTGTTATTTACCCAAAAGTCATTTGGGAGCAGGTTATTTAATTCCTATGTAATTGTATGGTTTTGAGTGATTTTCTTTGTCCTGAATTCTACTTTTATTGCACTGTGATTCAAGAGAGTGGTTAACATGATTTCAGTTCTTTTACATTTGCTAAGGATTGTTTTATGTCTGACTTTGTGGTTGATTTTAGAATATGCACCATGTGGCAATGAAAAGAATGTATATTCTGTATTTTTGCAGGGAGAGTTCTGTAGATGTCCATCAGGCCTGTTTGGTCCTGTGTTGAGTTCAGGTTCTGAATATCTTTGTTATTTTTCTGCCTCAATGATTTGTCTAATACAGTCAGTGGGGTGTTGAAGTCTTCCACTAGTATTGTGTGTGAGTCTACGTCTTTTGAAGGTCTCTGAGAACTTGTTTTATGAATATGGGTGCTCCTGTGTTGGGTGCATATATATTCAGGATATTAGGTCTTATTGTTGAATTGATTCATTTACCATTATGTAATGCCCTTCTTTGTCTTTTTTATCTTTGTTGGCTTAATTATATTTTGTCTGAAATTAGGACTGCAACCCCTGCTTTTTTCTGTTTTCCATTTGATTTTTTTAATCCCTTTATTTTGAGCCTATGGTTGTCACTGCATGTGAGACGTGTCTGTTGAAGACAGGATATCACTGGGCCTTGCTTCTGTATCCAGCTTACCACTCTGTGCCTTTTAATTGGGGCATTTAGCCAGTTTCCATTCAAGGTTAGTATTGATATGTATGGATTCATCCGTCATTGTGTCGTTAGCTGGTTATTATGCTAACTTGTTTATGTAGTTGCTTAATAGCATCACTGATCTGTGTATTTAGATGTGTTTTTGTAGCGGCTGGTAAAGATCTTTCCTTTCCATATTTAGTGCTTCTTTCAGTAGCTCTTGTAAGGAAGGTCTGGTGGTAACAAATTCTCTCTGCATTTGCTTGTCTGAAAAGGATCTTATTTCTTCTTTGCATGTGAAGTTTAGTTTGGGTTGATATGGAATTCTTGGTTGGAATTTCTTTTCTTTAAGAATGTTTTGAATCTAGGCCCCCAATTTCTTCTGGCTTGTAGGGTTCCTACTGGGAGGTCCACTGTTAGTCTAATGGACTTCCCTTTGTAGGTGACCTGTCCTTCTCTCCAGCTGCCTTTAACATTTTTTTCTTCCATTTCAATCTTGGAAAAATCTATGATTATGTGTCTTGGGGATGATCTTGTGAATTATTTTATGGCAGTTCTCTGCATTTCCTGAATTTGAATGTTGGCTTCTCTAGCTAGGTTGGGGAAGTTCTCACTGATAATATCCTGAAATAAGTTTTCCAAGTTGCTTCCATTCTTCCCATCTCCTTCAGGGATGCCAGTAAGTTGTGGATTTGCTCTCTTTACATTCCTTTTCATTGTTTTTACTTTATTCTTGTCTGACTGTCTTATTTCAGGAAGCCAGTCCTCAAGCTCTGAGATTTTTCCCCCACTTAGTCCGTTCTGCTGTTAATACTTGCAATTGCATTATGAAATTCTTGTAGCGTGTTTTTCAGCTGTATCAGGTCAGTTATTTTTTTTCTATGCTGGCTATTTTGTCTGTCAGCTCTTGTGTCACTTTATTGTGATTCTTAGCTTCCTTAGATTGGGCTTCAATGTTCTCCCGAATCTTGATGATCTTCATGCCTAGCCATAAATTATATTTGTCATTCTGGCCATCTCAGCCCAGTTATGAACCCTTGATGGAGGACTACTGTGATCATTTGGAGGAAAGAAGGCACTCTGACTTTTTCAGCTGTCAGAGTTCTTGTGACGCTTCTTTCTCATCTGTGTGGGCTAATAATGTTCTTTCAGTATTTGAAGTTGCTGTTTTTGGATGAAGTTTTATTTATTTTATCCTATTTGATGACCTTGGGGGTTTGATCGTGGTATAACATGGGTTCAGTCGACTGGCTTCATTTCTGAAAGATTTTAGGGGGCTAAGGCTCAGCTCAGGACTCCTGGACTCCATGCTCTAGCTCTAGGGGACTGGTATTGAGCCCCAGCTTTGTTCTCTGGCTTCTTGAATTTAGGAACCTGCTGCACTGTAGGAGCTGGGGTGCTCCCAGACTGTAATTCACAACACTCCAATGGGTGGTGCCAGCCAAAACACTTCATAGGGTGGTGGTAGCAGAATTTATGCTCGTGTGCACAAGTCAGCAGCAGAGGCGGCAGCAGCACAGCACAGGGGTTGCATAGTCGTTATCTGTGTCAGGGTGCTAGTGGGTGCCAGGGTGCTGGCTGCTGTGCTGGCATTCACAGCAGCTGTGGTGGCAGCGCCGCTCAAGGGGGCAGGAGACCCTTGCTGGTGACTGTTTACATGTTCATACCTGTGGTGGTATTAGCACAGGGGTTGGGCACCAGTGGGTACAGGACTGTGTGTGCCCTCTGTGCCTGTTCCTGTAGGTGGAGGTGGCCCTCAGGGTGGAGGTGGATCCACTATCTTCCATGCCTATGTTTCACGCTAGCAGCAGTGTCAGCACAGGGCTGGGGCACTAGCCAGGGCAGGGCTAGTGGGCTTGTGTCTGCCAATGCTCCAACGACAATGGCAATGCGGTTGGGGAAAGGATGGGTGCACTTATGCAGGCAGCAGTGGCATGGCAGGGTGCACGTGTACACACGCACTGCTAAGAAAGGAAAGGTAAGGTCCACCCGTGCCAGCAAAGTGATGCAGAGGGATGGAGTGAGTGCATGCAGGCAAAGCACACAGGGCAGGCTGCCAAGTGGGGAGGGTGCAGGTTGGCTGGTGAGGGTCTGCCAGCCTTTCTGCTAGAGCACTCTGCTGGTCAGGCCACGTCCATTAGCCAGAAGCTATAATGTGGGTCCCTAGGAAGTACCTGGGGGGCTGCACTGCAAGCAGGCGTGTCCAGGCCGGGTCCCCAGAAGAGACCAGCAGAATGAAGGGTGCTCAGGTCAGATGGCCCCTTGTCACGGGCAAGACCACCCAGCAGAGTTCAGGTCGGACAGTACCACCAGGGCTCAAGTCTCCTATAGGCATCCCTGGCTATGCTCCACTAAGGACGCTCCCACATCAAACCAACTGGGCTCCATGCTGGCTGTAGCTCTGCCCCAACCACCTATCAAAGCAGCTCCCCCTGCCAACACAAGTGTCCATGGTGATCACAGGGTCTCCTCCTGCCAGGATTCCAGAGTCCAGTGGCCAGAATGGGTTGCTCCTTGCCTGTTCAAGCCAACCCTTCCCCAGGAGTTGCTGGGGACCAGGAATGAGTCTTGGTGAACAGTAGCCCTGTGCAAGGTTCCCAGTTTCCTTCCCCTTCAGCTCAGCATCTGTGTCTTTTCTCCGTCTGTTCTCAACGGCTTCCCTCTGAAGTTCTGCTAGGAGCATACCAGTCTTCCCGATGTCTCGGTCACTCGGTTGCAGATGTTTCTCCTGCCTGCATCTAGTTGGCCATCTTAGAGCAGGAAAAAACAGGCTGATTTGTTAAAAATCATTACATAAATGTGTAAGTTAGTATTTTTTTTACTCTAAACAAACTGAGGATTTATATCCTATTTATCTGGCTCATTTGCAGTTTATCTGGTGATATAGTCTGTTGACTCTGAAAAGAGATGACTCATTGCTCTCCATACTAAAGAACCCCATTGAAAATGGCATAAACAAATAAAGCCAAAATTTAGTACCAGGATAAAAAGAGAAATTGGTTAATCATTGAGGTATTGGTATTTGTATTATTTTATTCCTGTCTACAGAAACAATATATTTCTTGCAGTTTTATTATAATCTAATATATATAATATAAATATGACCTATAGGCACTACTAGAGTTATTAAGTAAAAATAGAATTATTGGAGACATTCTGTCAGGTCAAATTTTATTTCATTATGTCAGAGTTAGAAAGATTCTATGGGACAAGGAGCAGTAGTTCACACCTGTAATCCCAGGAATTTGGGAGGCTGAGGCGGGAGGATCACTTGAGCCCAGGAGTTCGAGACCAGCCTGGGAAACAAAGTGGGACTCCATTTCTACAAAAAATAAAAAATAAAAAATATTATTCAAGTGTGGTGGCACACACCTGTAGTTCTGGCTACTCAGGAGGCTGAAGTGGGAGGATCACTAGAGCATGGGAGGTCGAGGCTGCAGTGAGATATGATTGTGCCACTGCACTCCAGCCTGGGTGACAGAGTGAGACCCAGTCTCTAAGAAATGAAATCAAATTTAATAAATAAAATAAAATACAATAAAAAGATTCCAAAAGAACTATTAGAAAATAGTAGTTTCATATTAGGACCATTATATTAGAATCTTAGAGATGCAAATCTAATAATTAGAGAAACTATATATTGGTAATGCTAAAATAAGGTAACTTGGTGATCAAGATGCCAGCTTTGATCTTGACCCAGGTGCTTTTGTGGCTCCTGGGCTCCCAAAGTATACTAATAAGCTTAAATGTGAATTATCATAGATTCTTAGACAAGTCTAAGACAGACTTTATTATTTAAAATATTTGTATATTGTTTTATTACCACACCTCTTTCTTCCCCAGAGTATCTGTTCTATATCCAGCAAATTTTCAGTGGCTTCCTTGCAAAGTATTTGTTCCCTATTTTGAAGCTTTCCCAGTTAAGTGAAACCTAACTTCTCAGTAATATATGCAGTTTCAATACAGGGTATCTGGAAGCTCATCAGCAGGATGTGTTTCTGCCAGAGATGAATGAAGAGGGGGAAGATTGGAACCAGGAGGCTGGAGAGTATGATTGGGGGAAAAATTATAAAGGGGGCAGGGGAAGATATACCGATTGACCATAGAGAGAGGCTTTTGGAAAGAGTGAAGATAGCTGTGAACTTGAGAAGAAATTTAGGAAAAGAAAAGAGGTGTAAAAAGCAGATTTTCTGAAGTTTGCCATATGATTTGCTATTTGAACTCACTCTCCTTCACTTTCTAACCTTAATGTGAGTTTGATTTTCAGGTTGTAGTCTTTTCTAATACTTACCTGTCAAAGTGAAATAAATAGTGGACCCTCTGTATCCGTGGATTCCACATCCATGGATTCAACCAACAGTGGATCAAAAATATTTGGAAAACAAATTGTGTTTGTACTGAATGTCTTTCCTGTCGTTATTTCCTAAACAATACAGGGTAACAACTATTTACATTGTATTAGGTATTATAAGTAATCTAGAGATTATTCAAAGTACACAGGAGTATGTGCGTAGGTTATATGCAAATACCACAACATTTAATATCAGCGACTTGAGCATCTGATAATTTTGGTATCCACCGGGGTTCCTGGAATGAATCTCCAGAGATACCCAGAGATGACTGTACTTAACTATTAAGGTAAAAAATTTTCAATCATCTACTATCTGAAATTGTCTCTACTTAAAAATTGTACATGGAAATATGTGGAGAAAGAAGAGGGCTTAGGACCAAGCCCTGGAAAAGTGCTATCTTGAAGTCAGGTAGTGAAGAGACAGTAAAGGAAAGAAAGCAATAAAAGGAGAAGAGGAGCAACCATATGGTATCCTGGAAGTGAAGAAATGGCAGTATTTGGAGTAAAGTGTGGTCATGCTGCTGAGAGTAAGAAGGCAGAAAACTGAGCATTGGGTTTGGCAACATGACAAGTAACACTGACAAGAACCTTTTGGGAGGCCTGATGGGAATGAAAATCAAATATAAGTGGTCGAAGAGAGATTTGGAGGTGAAAACATGACAACCACCTGCAAAGAAAAATCCCATGAGAAGGTTTCTGTGAAAGGGAGCAAAGACAATGTGGCAGCTGGAAGGAGGCCTAGGGGAAGCAAAGGAACTCTTTCTTAGCTATAGTGGGGGCAAAGCAGGAGAAGATGGGTGCAGATGCAGGGAGGATTGTAGAACACTGGTAGGAAGAGCAGATTCTCATGGAATGAGGCCATCACTGAGATTGAGGGCAGGGAGTGGGTTAGATCACTGATACTTAAACATAGCTGTGCATTGGAGTCATCCAGCAGGTTTTAAATAGTGTTTATGCTCAAATCTCACTCCCAAGAGACTCTCATTTAATTGGCATGGGTTGAATCCTAGCATTCATGAGTTTCAAAAGCTCCCCACTTTCCACCTCCCCTCCATTCTCGGCCCCAGGATTCTGATATGCACCGAATTTTGAGAAATGCCAGTTAATGCTTTTTGAGGATACAGAAGATATTAGGCACCAACTAGTTGCACAGATCCAGACTGCTATGTAGGAAAAATAAAATCAAAGTCACTTCTTGCTTTCAAGGCACTGTAAATCTGTAGGTTATTCAAAAATCTAAAATCAGTCCAGGAAATATGAAAGTAATTTAGGAGCATTAGCAATTTAAAGTTTATTAAAGAAATCAGGGTATAAACCATATTCAATGATGCAGAATCAAGGGGAATAAGAGATCAATTTTGGAGATTGTGGCTCAGGGAATGTTCACTAAAGGAGAGTATTGAGCCATATTTTGAAGAAGTAAAGTGCAAAATTTGACAGCTATCTGAAGCACATTTCAGATAGAGGAAGCAACAAAAGCTTTGTAAACAAAAGCAGGTGATCAAGGAAACTATGGAGAAAACACATTGCTGAGCAACTGAAGGATAGGAGTGGGAGAGAGAATTTTCACTCTATACCACTTTCTTTTAGCCTTTTAAATGTTGAAACATTGACAACTTTAGCCTTTTCAAGAATAAATTAATAAATAATGGCTTTTTAAATGGGAAAAGAATAATCTAGATTGAGACCATTAGAAACAGTGAAAAGTGAGAGTAAAGAGATACAGATGAGCCTGTTATAAAGACATTGAAAGTACTAGCAGTGTCCACAGGAGTATAATCTATTTTCTCTACCATTCACCTGAAAAGACAGAATAATAATTTATCTAAATAAGACCTAACATCACTGTAGTGAAATGATCCTTAGCAGGCACAAAGTAAGAAACCAATGTGAGCCAGACACGGTGGCTCACGCCTATAATCCCAGCATTTTGGGAAGCTGAGGCAAGTGGATTACTTGAGGTCAGGAGTTTGAGACCAGCCTGATCAACATGGCGAGATCCCTGTCTCTACTAAAAATACAAAATTAGCCAGGCATGATGGTGCATGCCTGTATTCCCAGCTCCTTGGGAAGCTGAGGCAGGAGAATCGCTTGAACCTGAGAGGCAGAGGTTGCAGTGAGCCTAGATCGCACCACTGCACTCCAGCCTGGATAACAAGATCAAAATTCTGTCTCAAAACAAGCAAACAACAATAACAAAAAAAAACAATGGGGAAGTCTATCCTTGTGTGTCTAATTCTCCTACTGACGGAAATACTAGAGCCAGACCAAATGTGTTTCTTGTTGCTGTTTATTAGGAGAAATTTTTGCTTTTGTTTTCAAAGTACTTTGTAGCCCTTAAGCCGTTAATTACTTTGAAGAGATATTAATGTTGTTTCATGTGGCCTCTTTTTCCAAAAAGGGGATAAGGATAAAAGGTTATGTTTTCTTAAGTTCTCTCTTCATGACTCACAATTATGTTGTAAGAACAACTTTTCATTAATGCAGGATGTTTACGTGCCTTAAACAATTTCCAGAAAAGCTGAGTTCAAGTGCAAAACAACACTGAATATTGGCTGCAAATTGAATTATAAATTACTCAGAACCATCTAAGTCACAGTTAATGTTGCCTGTGGCTTCTCAATATGGTACTCAATTTATCTGTAAGTTTTTGAAGAGGCGAAATTGTATTATGTGCTGAAATTAAAACAAACAAACTTGAAATATTAAACATACGGTATAAAACAGTAAAACTTGGGTGATTTTCTTCATTATAAAATTATTTCTTTACTCTGGTATCTTTTTAAAGGAAATTTTCAGTGTAGTTAACTACACCTGAAGAGACAGAATAATAGTTTTTCTAAGTAAGACCTAATATCACTGTAATAAAATGATCCTTAACAGGAACAAAGTCAAAAACCAAAGTGGAACTCTGTCCATGTTGAGCAGATCTGATTCACCTGCTGACGGAAATATGTAGAGGCAGACCAAATGTGTTTCTTGCTGCTGTTTGTTAGAGGAAATTTTGTAAATTACTTTTAATTATTTTTAAAAATCAGTGTAGATAATTTTTCACTTTTGTAAAATGAAAATAGTCATGAAATATTGCCATGCTAATAATATTTTATCTTGGTATGATGCATTACAGTTGAAAAAGCACATGACTTAGCTCATGCAGTCTTCACAATAGTCCCATTCTGCCCAAGAGAAGTGGAATGCTCACATAGGTTGATTAGACCAATGTCTCTTAGCTGGGAAGCATAAATGTCAAATCCAGTTTGTTCTGAATTTAATTTTCCTCTTTTTTTCCACTGCTGCATCTTTGCTTCTTACCTTTTGTGGTTCATGTTCAAGTTATTTGCATGTTATTTTAGTATAGCCCAACAAAACAAAATTTACAGTCAAAATATTTATATATGTAGATAAACTTATCTATTAAAGACAGCTCAGCACAACTTCAAACAATAAGTATCATTTATGTGGTGAAGCCAGAGTGGCTAAGAAGCGAAGCTTGGTTTGTTTAAATAGGATATTGGGGTTGGTCTTTTTTCTTTTTTTTTTTCTTTTAACTTAAGGGTAAAAACTATGATATGAAAAGGTCACAAACAAGGGCAAACTGCATGACCACAAGGCAAAGTTTACCATTTTTTTCTTCCTACACAGAGACAGCATCTGCAGCAATTTCATTACCAATTTTTTCTTTTTGAACTCTACTGAAAATTTCAAATAAGCACTAATGTCAATAATTATAAATATTTTGCCATATTGTTTATGCTTCCTGCATTAAAAAAAATTTTGGGAGCATTTTAAAGAAAATTTCAGAAATCATTTTATATTTCCCTGAAATACTTTAATGTGCTTTCTTTAAAAGTAATAAAACAAAGGACATTTTCTTACATAAACAAATGCCACTGTTTTCTCTAACAGCATTAACAATTATTGCTTCATATTACCTAGTTCTAAGTCTATATTCAAATTTCCCCAATCATGTAAAATTTAATGAAAAAACCACCACTTAAAAAAACAACCACTACCACTAATTGGAGGTTTAATGACATCAGCTTCCAAACAAGGTTCACACATTTTACTGGGTTGTTCTATCTCGCAATTCTTTTTAAATATCTCTTAATTTAGAACAGTTTTCTCCTCTTTTTTCTCCTCCCCTGAATTCTATTGCCTTATTGAAAAAAGTAGGTCAATTTTACACATTGTGGATATGGCTAATGATTCTTTGCATTGTCTGCTTGGTGGCTTTTTATTTTCAGTGCCAAGAAATTAGTCCTGAAGACTTGAACAGATATGGGTTCAATTGTTTTTTTTTTAAGAATACTTGATAGGTGGGATTGTGTAGTTCATTTTCATGTTAATTACATCAAGAGGCATGTGGTGTATCTGGTTGTTTTAGTTTTACAATACTAAGATTGATGGGGGGTAACAGCCATATACCTTCATTGTAAATTTCCTAACCTTACATCTAATGATTTTACAATAGATTAATGACCTTTAAATGATTCATGTGAAGGTTTAAAAATTGAGATTTAAAAATATATATATTATTTATTCTGCATTTATTAACTGACATTCTGTTGTTCAGAGAAATTTTTCTCATCAGTTAGTTCAGTATAAACTGAAACATAATTCATGGCATACAGACAAGATAAATGCTTATTTTTTCACCTTTATTTGTATCTATTTATTTGAGACAAGATCTCACTCTGTCACATGGCTCACTGCAGCCTCAACCTCCTTGGCTCAAGCAATCCTCCTGCCACCTCAGCCTCCAGACCAGATGGGACTACAGGCATGTGCCACTATGTCCAGCTAATTTTTTTTTAAGTTTTTTTTTTTAGAGAAGAGATCTCACTATGTTGCCCAGGCTGATCTCTAACTCTTGGGCTTAACCAACCTCCTGCTTCAGCCTCCCTAAGTGTTGGAATTACAGGCAGGAGCTACCTTGCCTGGCCTACTTCTTCACCTTGAATTATCAGTCATGAGATATGAGTAATGAGTTGGTGCTGTGGACACTTACAACAGCATCCAACAAATTTTTTTTTCTCTCTCTCCTCCTCTCCTTCTACCTTCTTCTTTCTCCTCCCCACTCTTTTCTCTGAACTCTCTTTTTTCTCTTCAATTTGAACTCATTACTTTTTAAAAATCCAATAGGTTTGACTCAAACTTGTGTTCATTATTGTTTTTGTTGCTCAGTGTGCTCCAATTTGGCCAGTGGAAGAGTCTTCAAACTTGTTCTCTGTCCTCTCTGCCCTTCCATTCACTGTCATAATTTTTATTACTTTTTCATTTATCCATCCACAATTGTTGTTTTGTAAATATGACCATTTATGCAATATTTTATCCCTCGCATAACTTAATACATAACCTTTGCTGTACTTATTTCTTTCACTTAATAATACATCCTGGAGATTATTCTATATTTGTATGTAAATATTTTTCTCATTACTTTTCAGTGCGCCATCCTACGTCATTGTGTCAATGTACCACATTTTATTCACTAAGCTATCTATTAGTGATCATATGATAGTTCTTTCCAATCACTTGCTGTTGCAAATGCCACAATAAATAACCTTGTGAATAATTTTCTTTTTATTTTTGCAAAGCACAGTCTTTTTAAAAGTAAAGAATGATTAAAATAAGGGTTATTTAGGAGAAAACGTTTGCCGAAACTTCTTCTATTATATATTATTAGCAAATGAGACTAGTGTCCTAATAATGAATTATTACATAGATGTAAATCTCTTTAAAATGTCTTTACATTGATTGTGTTGTGACTGCAGACCAGGCATACTAGTTAAGGAAGGCTAAGTACTGAAAAAAAAAAAAAAAAAAAAAAAAAAGCAATTGTGATAGCTTAACACAATTTAAGTGTCAGTGTTCCTGATTGTCAGGTATCCTTTCATGTGATCAATCTTGTAAATTTAACCTCTTCTATGCTGTGGAGTCATATGTGTACAACTCTCAAATACAGAAAAAGAAGGCATAGAAGGCACACCTACTTTTCAAAAGCCTCCATGCTGAAATAATACGTGTCACTTCTAGAAACACTAACAAGAATCCATCACATGGCCACCTCAGGAAGAAGAAATGGGTCTGGTGAACAGTGAGCCAGTCTCAGCCATTCAGGGCTTTGATTACCTACTTCATATTCTTCAGTGTTTTTACCTCAATGTTTATATACATATTTATAATCCATAATCCATATGAAGATCATGTTAAGTGCAATGGTGCCTTCTCCATTCCAAGTAGGTTTTGCAAATGTAAGAAGCAAATGGAGTGAGGAAGCTAATGGCAGCTACAATTTTAAAAATGAATGGGCCAGGCACAGTGACTCATGCCTGTAATCCCAGCACTTTAGGAGGCCAAGGCGGGCAGATCACTTGAGGTCAGGAATTCGAGACCAGCCTGGCCAACATGGTGAAACCCTATCTCTAATAAAAATACAAAACTTAGCTGGATGTGGTGGTGGGCACCTGTAATCCCAGCTACTTGGGAGGCTGAGGCAGGAGAATCGCTTGAACCTGGGAGGCGGAGGTTTCAGTGAGCTGAGATCTCGCCATTGCACTCCAGCCTGGGCAACAAGAGTGAAACGCCGTCTCAAAAAAAAAAAAAACAAAGACTACATTTTTACATGAGCTATCATTCAAAACAAATTTCAGCATGTAGGGGTGACTTGGGGAGACCTGGCCACTCCAAAATATGCAGTCTGAATAAAAATGTTGCTTGTTTATAACTGCAGTTTCAAATTATGTCTCTGAGCATTGTAGGACAATCAAATTGCCATAGCCAACCAAGAACAGAGCTGCAATATTTCAGATACTAGTCATCTGGAATTTTCAACATATCTTTGGAAATTTAACTGTAGTTTGGACCAGGCGCGGTGGCTCACGCCCGTAATCCCAGCATTTTGGGAGGCCAAGGCAGGCGGGTCACTTGAGGTCAGGAGTTTGAGACCAGCCTGACCAACATGATGAAACCCCGTCTCCACAAAAATAGAAAAATTAGCGGGGCATGGTGGCAAGTAGCTGTAGTCTCAGCTACTTGGGAGGCTGAGGCAAAAGAATCGTTTGGACCCAGGAGGTGGAGGTTGCAGTGAGCTGAGATCACGCCACTGCACTCCAGTCTGGGTGACAAAGCAAGACTCTGTCTCAAAAAAAAAAAAAAAAAAAAAAAAGAAAAGAAAAAAACAAACAAAAAAACTATAGTTTGAACTATCCATAAAGAATGTTTATAAGCCAATTTAGAGAACACAAAATGTAGAAATTTCCAAACATATATTTTTAAAATTCTTGAACTTTGATAAATTTTCAAATAATGCTATTATAAATCTTTTTTTTTTTAAAGCAAATGTACTAGTATTTGTTCTTGACACCACTGATTAGCAGCCACTTGGAGTTTTACATATATTCATATGTAAAAGTATTATAAATTTGTTATATGTTTATATTTATACATCTCATATATGTATACACTCCATTTATTTTTAAGTGCGGTATAATTCATAATATTCATTAATTTGAGGAAGCCCTTTCTGCAAATGAGTAGTTTTACTACATTGCAAAATCAGTGATGTGAAACAAGTACTTCTACATTATAACGTACAATAACCTTATTTACCAGACTTTCTCCTCTCCCTACACATTTTGTAAAATTCCTGAATTGTCAGCTTAGCTGGGGGAAAAAAGTGACTTGTTTTATTTTTTTAGAATTAAGTTGAGTATACTGTTTTGATTTTAAAACAGGAAAAAATGGCTGGGCGCAGTGGCTCACACCTGTAATCCCAGCACTTTGGGAGACTGAGGCCGGAGGATCACAAGGTCAGGAGTTCGAGACCAGCCTTGCCAACACGGTGAAACCCTGTCTCTACTAAAAATACAAAAATTAGCTGGGTGTGGTGGTGCCCACCTGTAATCCCAGCTACTTGGGAGGCTGAGGCAGGAGAATCGCTTGAACCCGGGAGGGTGAGGTTGCAGTGAGCCAAGATTGCGCCACTGTACTCCAACCTGAGAGAGAGCGAGACTCCGTCTCAAAAAAAACAAACAAAAAACTAAACAAAGAGCCAGCATGTAAATTTTTATATCTTGTGGTGAAATATGAGAAGTCACCTGGACAGCTCTTGCCTGGAGATGCTGGACTAATCTATTAATGGAGGAAGAGATTGTCTCTATTTCCTGCTGAGAATCTGAGCAGTAGAGAAGGATTATGGAAGAAATGACTATTTCACAAACTATGAGGACAGTAGGAAACAATGAAAACAATATTCATCTAGAAAGAATGTCATTGATGTCTTAAAAGTTGTTCAATAATAGAGTTTACGTATTTCATTAAAGACAAAGAAAATCACAGGCATGTAGACACATAAGCACTAATTAAATCCTCTTCTGAGAAGTGTTTCATTTAGAAGTATGAAGTTATAGAAAGAGCATGGAGGACCTGAATCTGGTCATTGTATGCCTGAATGTCCCCTAAATCTGTTTTTTCATCTTTAAAAATAAAGATGAGCTCTGCTCATGTCTACCTTGGATGTTTTCAGGTTGAAATGAATCCTTAGGAAGTCTTTTAGTGCGGTTGATCTTCAATATCATGTCTTAAATATCCTAAATCTGCTGACTCACTAATCATTATCTGATAACCATGTATCTATTCCTATGCACAAAAGCACTGCTCTTTCATCCTCTTCTTGGGCACTAACAATATTAAATTCCAATAACAGTAATTCAATAACAATAGATACAATATTTACCAAGATAATTCTCAGATGCATTGACAGCCATATTTGTTTCCACTAGGTTATGCTGAGATAACCAATGACTGTAAGCTCCTCTACCCCCGCATTCCACTATAAAACAGAGTTAAGAAAGTCTAAGGGTGTAGAAAAGCCTTTATTTTAAAATATTTATTTCAGTAGTTTTGGGGAACAGGTGGTTTTTGGTTACATGAATAAGTTCCTTAGTGGTAGTTTCTGAGATTTTAGTGCACTTGTCGCCCAAGCAGTGTACACTGTGCCCACCAATGTATAGTATTTTATCCCATATCCCCTCTAACCCTTCCCCCCAAGTCCCCAGTGTCCATTATATTATTCTTACACCTTTGCATCCTCATAGCTTAGCTCCCATTTATAAGTGAGAATGTATGATGCTTGGTTTTTTATTACTGAGTTACTTCACGTGGTATAATTGCCTCCAGCTCCATCCAGGTTGCTGTGAATGCCATTATTTTGTTCCTTTTTATGGCTGAGTAGTATTCATGGTATATATACATATACCATATTTTCCTTATCCACTTGTTGGTTGATGGGCATTTAGGAGGGTTTCATAGTTTTGCAGTTGGGAATTGTGCTGCTATAAACATACATGTTTCTTTTTCACATAATGACTCTTTTTCCTTTGGGTAGATACCCAGAAGTGGGATGGCTCAATCAAATGGCAGTTCAAATTTTAGTTCTTTAAGGCATCTCCATACTGTTTTCCATAGCAATTGTACTAATTAACATTCCCACCAGTAGTGTAAAAGAGTTCCCTTTTCACAATATCCACACCAACAGCTATTATTTTTTGATTTTTTTTAATTACGGCCATTCTTGCAGGAGTGAGGTGGTATCTCACTGTGGTTTCAATTTGCATTTCCCTGATAATTAGTGTTGCTGAGCATTTTTTCATATGTTTGTTGACTGTTTCTGTATCTCATTTTGAGAATTGCCTATTCATGTCTTTTGATTAAGTTATTTGGTTTTTTTCTTGGTGATTTGTTTGAGTTCCTTGTAGATTCTGGATATTAGTCCTTTGTCAGATGCATAGTTTGCAAATTTTTTTTTCACACTATGTGGGTTGTCTGTTTACTGTGCAATTATTTCTTTTACTGTGCAAATGCTTTTTAGTTTACTTAGGTCCCACTTATTTATTTTTGTTTTTGTTGCATTTGCTTTTGAGTACTTAGTCGTGAATTTTTCACCTAAGACAATGTCTAGAAAAGTATTCTAACGTTGTCTTCTAGAAATTTTATGGTTTCAGGTCTTAGATTTAAGTATTTGATCCACCATAAGTTGATTTTTTAATAAGGTGAGAGATGAGGACCCAGTTTCATTTTTCTACATGTGGCTTGCCAGTTATCCCAGGATCATTTATTGAAAGAAAAGCCTTTGGACTCTTCTCTGAGCATGACCATCCTAGTGTATTTGACTCCCCAGTCCTTTCAATAGGATGGTCACACCTTTTATATGGTTTCTGCCCTGAGGCTCAATCTGTGGAGGGGTGTGAAGTATTGTATAACTTTATATTCTATTTTGTGGTGCCTCCCTTTTAGGACAAAGGTGGCATTTAGACTCCTTTTAATACTAAGAAAGTTGTATGGAATTTCAAACGTAAAGAATTCAGCCAATGAGTTTTTCTCAGTTATGATTCTTTCGTAACATTGGGCATAAGAAATGTACATAACAAGCAAGAGTTTTGGTAATACCCAATTTAGTCACAGAACCCATGGCAACATCTCATCTTTGATAAACAGTCAAGTATTACAGATCAAAAACAGATTTGATGTTCATTATGCAAAGCTAGCAGTGCACATGCAGAAATGTTGTGAACACCATCTTGTTAGATATTACCACTAAAGAGAGTTTTCTAAGTTTAGTATAAAGTCGTTGTGCCCACTGTGAAATCACTTTAATTTTCTGGGTCTGTTGCTTCAGCTGTCTTTTAACTTACTTTCTTTTTTAAAAAAAAAATTCAGATTTTTTATTCATTTATTTATTATTATACTTTAAGTTCTAGAGTACATGTGCACAATGTGCAGGTTTGTTACATATATATACATGTGTCATGTTGGTGTGCTGCACCCAGTAACTCATCATTTACATTAGGTATTTCTCTTAATGCTATCCCTCCCCGCCCCCCACCTCACGACAGGCCCTAGTGTGTGATGTTCCCCTTCCTGTGTCCAAGTGTTCTCATTGTTTAATTCCCACCAATGAGTGAGAACATGTAGTGTTTGGTTTTCTGTCCTTGTGATAGTTTGCTCAGAACTATGATGGTTTCCAGCTTCATCCATGTCCCTGCAAAGGACATGAACTCATTCTTTTTTATGGCTGCATAGTATTCCATGGTGTATATGTGCCACATTTTCTTAATTTAGTCTATCATTTGGGTTGGTTCCAAGTGTTTGCTATTGTGAATAGTGCCGCAATAAACATACATGTGCATGTGTCCTTATAGTGGCATGATTTATAATCCTTTGGGTATATACCCAGTAATGGGATCACTGGGTCAAAAGGTATTTCTAGTTCTAGATCCTTAAGGAATCGCCACACTGTCTTCCACAATGGTTGAACTAGTTTACACTCCCACTAACAGTGTAAAAGTGCTCCTATTTCTCCATATCCTCTCCAGCACCTGTTGTTTCCTGACTTTTTAATGATTGCTTTTTCTTATTGCCAACATACTTGGTAGGAAATTCCACTTGGACTTCCCTAATGTCAACTTACAGTCAGTATTTCACAACTTTCCTGACTTACCTCTTTCTCTACCCCTCTTAATTTGCATCTATCCTTTTACCTTCCCTATTCCTACAGATGATCTTGTTACTTTATATCCCAGACCACCACCCTCAAAAACCTAGCTCTTTTCTCTTATCGCTTAGTATCCACCATCCCCCCTACATCTTCCTAAATAGCATACTTAGTCACAAAATCTTAGTGCTTTTTCTTTCAAGATGTTTTACAACCTTCACTTGGTTTCAGTGTTATATAAGTTTTAGGCTGTATTGGTAAATTTTCATGCTACTAATAAATACATACCTGAGACCCGGCAATTTACAAAAGAAAGAGGTTTAATTGGACTTACGGTTCCACGTGGCTGGGGAAGCCTCACAATCCTGGTGGAAGGCAAGGAGGAACAAGTCCCGTCTTTCATGGATGGCAGCAGGCAAAGAGAGAATGAGTTTGTGCAGGAAAACTCCTGTTTTTAAAACCATCAGATCTCGACCAGGTGTGGTGGCTCACACCTGTAATCCCAGCACTTTGGGAGGCTGAGGCAGGAGGATCACCTGAGGTCAGGAGTTTGAGACCAGCCTGGCCAACATGACGAAACCCCATCTCTACTAAAAATACCAAAAAAAAAAAAAAAAAAAAAAAGAAGAAGAAGAAAAAGGCTGGGTGTGGTGGTGCATGCCTGTAGTCCCAGCTACTCTGGGAGGCTGAGGGAGGAGAATCGCTTGAACTTGGGAGGCAGAGGTTGCAGCAAGCTGAGATCGTGCCACTGCATTCCACGGTGGGTGACAGAGGGAGATTCTGTCTCAGAAACAGCAAAACATAACAAAACAATGAAACCATCAGATCTCGTGAGTCGTATTCACTATCATGAGAACAGCACGTGAAAGACTTGCCTCCATGATTCAATTACTTCCCACCTCCCACAACACATGGCACATTCAAGATGAGATTTAGGTGGGGACACAGCGAAACCATATCATAGGCTTTACACCTAAGTGATATCAACTTTATCAGCCTTCTAACAAAATTTTTCTCTTTTCTGATTTGCCCTGTAACCCATATTAGATTAGTATCCTAAAAGTGAGGAACCCTGTATTCTTTCTTTCTCAGAAATATTAATTGGTTCCTCAGTCTCTCACGGTAAAGTCTGCTATCCTTCTACAAGTATTTAGGGTATTGACTCATTATAATAGTTAGGATTGGGTTCAGCTGCAAGTGACAGATGACCCAAAATAAAAGGGGCTCAAACAAAATAGATGCCCATGTTCAGAGAGATCCAGGGTAGGTTTGACACTCCATAGTATCAAAGACCCTTGCTCCATTTATCTTGTTATTCCCTCATGTGTGGCCTATATTCCTAAGTTCATTTCATGGTTCAAGATGACTGTCCAATTCTGTTTTCAATCCAGTCAGCAAAAATAAGAAATCGGTTTGCCTTATTTAAGGAAACTTCGTGGATGTTGCACCCACCACTGCAGTTTACACCTTTTGGTCAAAACTTATTTTCAAGTCCAAATTTAGCTTTATTCTGATGAACATTAGCTATGGTTGGAATGTTTTTGTCCCCTTCAAAAATTATGTTATAACTTATTTCACAATGCAAAAGTGTTGGCAGGTGTGGCCATAGGGAGGAGACTGAGTCATGGGATCACCCTCATGAATGAGATTAGGTGCCCTCATAAAAGGTCTTCATGGAGAGGGTTCATCCCTTTTCACCTTTCTTTGTCTTCCACAATGTAAGGACACAATGTTCCACTCCAGAAGATACAGCATCAAGGCTCCATCTTCGAAGGAGAGAGCAGCCCTCGACCAGACAGCCAAACCTGCCAGTGCTTTGATCTTGGACTTCCTAGACCCTAGAACTGTGAGAAATAAATTTCTGTTCTTTATAAACTATGCAGTCTCAGGTATTTCATCACAGTAGCACAAAACAGACTAAAACACTATGTGTCCAGCTAAAAATTGGAAGTTTTATGACTGAGGTTGATAGAAAAATGGACATATGATTATAAAAAGAAATCTCTGCCATATCTACCTTCTAACTGCTACTTCTTACACCAATTCACCATTCCAGTCAAAAGCTCTCCTTAGTCCATTTAAACATAAACTCTCCAAAATGCTCCAGCCTGCAGTTGTCTCTGTCCTTTAAAGTAGAGGTACTGTTGATTTGGCAGCCAATCAGGGACTTATTTTGTAACAACCTTCTTATTTATTTATTTATTTATTTATTTATTTAGAGGCAGTCTCACTCTGTCACTCAGGCTGGAGTGCAGTTGCATGATCTCTGTTCACTGCAAACTTGGCCTCCTGGCTTCCAGCAATTCTCATGCCTCAGTCTCCCGAGTAGCTGGGATTACAGGCATGCACCACCATGCTCCGTTAATTTTTGCATTTTTAAAAGAGACAGGGTTTCGCCATGTTGGCCAGGCTGGTCTCGAACCTCTGGCCTTAAGCAATCCACCCACCTTGGCCTCCCAAAGTTCTGGGATTACAGGTATAAACCACCACACCCAGCCTGTAACAGCCTTCTTAATGTGGTTTTAATGATTAAGACATTGTTTGAATATTCCTCCCATTTAATCTTCTTAGCTAGATTAAGGGAGGCTCCTAAGCACTATATATCCCATCTCCCAACTGCTATTGCTTGGCGTATTGCCTGGAAAGTAGAGTGACTTGATGGATATGCTCTATTTTACCTAACAGGCTCACAGCACAAATCTAGTGCTATCATATATTCTATTATTAGGGAATGGTTATGTATCATGCGGTATAATGTATGGTATTGCCTTCCATCTCAGTTGCATATATACAGACAAAAGAAGACAATACAGTAATAAAAATGTGTTAAATCTCTACAACAATTTCCTTGGTCACTATGTAAGAAATATGCAATAGGGGCATTAGTGGGTGTATTTATAATTTAGCTGTGGAGATAAGTATCAAAATACTAATACAATCATCCCTCTGTATCTGTATCTGTGGGGTATTGGTTCTAGGATCTGTCCCCACCCCCCGCTGCTTGGATTCCCAAATCCATGAGTGCTCAATCCCTTCCATAAAATGGCATAGTAGTATTTGCTTATAACATATGCACACTATATGCTTTCGATCATCTCTAGATTACTTAGAATATCCATTACAATGCCTACGCTATGTAAATAGTTGGTACACTATATGGTTTAGGAAATTACGGGAAAAAAATGTCTGTATATGTTTAGTACAGATGCAACCATACTTTTTAAAATTTTAAAATAGAGAGAGAGAAAGTCAGGGTCTTGCTTTGTTACCCAGGCTGTAGTGCAGTGGTACAATCATGGTTTACCGCAGCCTTGAACTTCTAGGCTCAAGGGATCCTCCTGCCTCAGGCTCCCTAGGAACTGGGAGTACAGGTGTGTACCACTATGCCTGGCTAATTGAAAAAAAAAAAAATTTAGAGACAGGGAATTGCTATGTTGCCCAGGCTGGTCTTGAACTCCTGGTTTCATGCGATCCTTTCACCTCAGCCTCCCAAATTGTTGGGATTACAGGTATGAACCGCCACACCCCAAACGCAACTTATTATTATTATTATTTTTTCTCGAGACCGAGTCTCACTCTGTCACCCAGGCTGGAGTGCAGTGGCACGATCTCTGCTCACTGCAGCCTCTGCCTCCCAAGTTCAAGCAATTCTCATGCCTCAGCCTCCAGAGTAAATGGGATTACAGATGTACGCCACCACACATGCCTAATTTTTGTATTTTCATTAGAGAAAGGGTTTCATCATGTTGATCAGGCTGGTCTCAAACTCCTGGCCTCAAGTGATCCACCTGCCTTGGCCTCCCAAAGTGATGGGATTACAGCTGTGAGCCATCACGCCTGGCCACACCCAGCTTATGTTGTGAATATTTTTGATCCTCAATTGGTTGAATCCACAAATGTAGAACACAGGGATACAGAGAAGGAGGACCCACTGCATAGACAAATACACTATTATTTAGGAAAACAATTTCAACACATGGACTCCCTTCCCCTGCCCCGAAAATCCTAAAGATAAATATTGATATCGATAATAGATAATAAAAGGATAATATGATAAGAATCTTGATTTTTAAAATTTTAAAACAATAAATTTCCAAAAATTCTGAGGATTAATGTATGGAAAAAGTAAGTTAGTGCTATATTAAAATGGGTATTGGGTCCCATGATCTTTGTTCTTCCTGAAATGGCAGTGGATCTGGGTTGAGCAGATTCTGTTGATCTTTGTAATATATTCCCTGCATTTGTGAATCATTACCTGTGTGCAATCTGTGATCATGAGAAGTGCAAAGCTGGGCAATTTGGAATTTAAATCGATGGCTTTGGTTTTATCAACACTGAATTAAACACACAGGCTTCTCAATCTAAACAGAATTCAGGAAGGACTATGGCTTTGGGGCCAAAAATATTATTATATCACTTTACATATTCTTCACACTTAATGAAACTCTGTCACAATTCTATCAAGTTGGTTTATCTGATGCTATGAATCCCTATTTAATAAATGAAGAAACAGTGCTTCAGTGTTTAACACACTTCAGGCCATATAGCAAGTAAGTGGTTACCCAAACTCAACCCTAATTCTTTTACTCTAGGTCAATATTTTGCATAATACCACACTGGAACTCAGTTATTCACAGCTGTGTGAATCCTTGAAGGCACATATTTTTCCTAGATGCCCTAGGTAGAGAGAACTAAGATTCTAATGTGGATTTCCTCATGAGAAGAATTTTGCCATTTTTGATCTAAGCTAATATCCTTGGAAATAACTGGGGAACTTATTCATATTTTCTTAAAAATAGGTTTTTAAAGCAAGATGTAGTTGAGAAATTTGTAATTCCCAAGTGTAAGAGTCTCAAATTCTCTACATAAAAAGACAAGAACAACAGTAGTTAATATACATGCTAGTGTTTCAGAGGAGATAGTAACTAGTCGTGGAAAATCTAGATTAGTTAGGAAAAGGCTATTAAGGAAAGATTCAATAATAGTGGGTTCGCCTACCTCCTATTAGGATTTTGTTTTGTTTTTTTGAAACAGGGTCTCAGTTTATCACACAGACTGGATTTCAGTGGCACAATCATGGCTCACTGCAACCTCAACCTCCTGGGCTCAAGTGGTCCTCCCATCTCAGCCTCCCGAGTACATGGGACCACAGGCAGGGGCCACCATGCATGGCTAATTTTTGTATTTTTAGTAGAGATGGGTCTCACTATGTTGCCCAGACTGGTCTGAAGTGATCCTCTTGCCCTGACATCCCATATTTTTTATGGCAAGAGAACTAATTGGGTATGGCATTAAACAAAAATAATTACATAGCTCTGGCTAGGTATATTATATACACGTATTACCATTAACACAAGAACTGGAAAGATACACCAAGAATATTAACATATTTGCATCGTACCTTTTCCAGGGGGTAGGAAAGAGAGTAGGAAACCATCGCACCACTCTGAGAAAAGTGCAGAAAGTAATACTGTCCTGTTCTCTGAAGGAAAGCTATTGAGTTATTAAACCAATTTCGGATTTTAGTTTGGATGTTGGATGACTTGGTTGTGTATACTTTGGGCAGGTTTCAAGCTTGCTGCTTCCACATCGAAGAAAGAAAATACACCAAATAGCAAAAAAGATTTTTGAATAGAAATAAAAGATACTTTATATCATCCCTCTCCACCATCCAATGTAGAAAATAATAGCAGTTATTTACTGAGGGCTAACTATGTGCCAAACACATGCTACCATGTACACTGCATACCTTTTCCCTTAATCTTTCAACCATGTGAAAATAGATACTATCTTTTCACAGAAGAGGAACTCCAAGCTCCGAAAGATTAGTAACTAAGATGACACAGTGAGGAGGAGGCAGAACAGAATTCATCTCTACTTGCTTCTGAGTTCATCCTCTAACCACTATTCAGCGAGGCAACAGTAAATTCCTTTTGTTGGGCTTCACAGCAAAGAGCTGGCAGAGTATTATCTAAACTAGACATGGCATTAATGTTGGTTTGTTATATATCACAAAGCTTCCCTGGAGCCATCGTTAACTATTATATCAGGTTTTGTAGCTTAATATATCATCATTACATCATCAGTAGGAAAACGGTTCATGAACTCTTGCTATCGACATCGTAACAGTTCCTTGGTTCCAAGAAATAATAAACCTCAATGTCAAAATCCTTGGGAAGTTCTTCTCTAGAATTTATCTCACAGAAATTGGGAGGTCCTCTGATTCAATAAAATCTTTCCAATTGAAACCCAATCTAAAGTACTTCAGAGTATATGTTTGTTGTTGTTGTTGTTTTTGAGAAGGAGTCTTGCTCTGTTGCCCAGGCTGCAGTGGCGTGATCTTGGCTTACCACAACCTCTGCCTCCCGGGATCAAGCGATTCTCCCGCCTCAGCCTCCTGAGTAGCTGGGATTGCAGGTGGGTGCCACCACGCCTGGCTAATTGTTGTATTTTTAGTAGAGATGGGGTTTCACCATGTTGGCCAGGCTGGTCGTGAACTCCTGACCTCATAATCTGCCCGCCTCAGCCTCCCAAAGTGCTGGGATTAGAGGTGTGAGCCACCACACCTGGCCTAGAGCATATGTTTCAAAACGTTCATCACACTGAAACTATTCAGTTATGTTAAAAAGTATAATGCACTAAAACACTACAAATGAGATTGAGACACTACTGTCCCCAAGCAGCTGGAGATATACGTAGGTGTTAATAATCTACTAGTTGGAAGGATAGTACTGTGTGTACAGTATCATTATTTTAACCTCATCATTTGCAGTTGATTGCATTGCACCGACCCTCTGTAACTGCCTGTGAATCATGTCAGAGTTACTCCGTCGACATTTGCCGAACATTTGTCATGTGGCAAAATATTTATTGTAGAAAAGTTGACACATAATAGCTCTGAGGTTTCACTAAATGAGCTTTACACATCAGGCTACAGGTACAACTCATTGATGTGTAGTCTCCAAAAAATACGGTTTATGATTTAAGAATACTGCCTCGCCAGAAGCTCCTTAAGTGTAAACAAAAAGGGTTTCGTGACCAGTGAGGTGACTTGGCTTCACCGTTTGCTGTTACAGAACTATTCCGTGGGGGATTTCATAAGTAGTGAGGGAGAGGTGGAAGACCCGGCTGAAAATAAAGTGGGAGCAACCCGTCCTGATCTGTTGTTGGTGACTGGGGATTCGCCTAGAGGGAAGAAACACGGAATCTCTACTAAGGCTGAGGAAGGCGTCAGGGCAAACCTCAGCCTCCCCTCACTGGACGCGTTCGCGCCACCTGTCAGACTGGAAGAGCCGCCAGGGATTGAGAGGGTCGGGAGAGGGTGCCCGGGGCCCCGGAAGGCGGCTGCAGGTCGCAGGTCTCCGCCCGAGAGGCGCTGGGGGTGGGGTTGGGAGCGGTGGGGGCTGCGTGCTAGATACGGACGAGACTTCACGTGGTCTCCAAAGCCCTGCTAGGGGACCCGGGGCGCTACCGCGCGCCCCTCCCCTGAGGTCTCAGCTCCTCCTCCCCGGCACGTGACCGCAGCTGGCTGGTAACTGCGCTCCCGCAGAGTAGCTTGCTCTGTTTCTTCCCTCCCGCCGCGGTGCCCTTCTTCTCCCCCGTTCCCATCCCTCCGCCCTCCCCCGCTTCGCTCCTCACGTCCCAATCGCGGCTTGAGCTTAGAAGCGCCCGCCCCTCCACCCTTTTCTTTGCTTGCTCATTGGCTGAAGTCTCAAGGACGCGTCCCGAGGGCGGGTGGCAGCCATTGGTGGGATGAGCAATCCGAGTTCCCGGATGAGGGAACATTCTGCAGTATAAAGGGAGCAGGGAAGGCGGGAGACAGCGCAGTTTGAATCGCGGTGCGACGAAGGAGTAGGTGGTGGGATCTCACCGTGGGTCCGATTAGCCTTTTCTCTGCCTTGCTTGCTTGAGCTTCAGCAGAATTCGAAATGGTAAACTTCGCAGAGACGCTCGATGACTTCGCGGGTTTTTGCCGGCGGGAGAAAAACCCGTTACACGGGGGATGGGGGTGAAGTGGCGACGGTTGGGAACGCGCGGAGACAGGATTAAGAAGAGCGGGGGGAGGTGTTTTGTCGGCTGCTAGCGGAGCAGCCTCGGATCTCGCGGCGGGCGGCGACGGTTGGGTGGCGCGCGCAGCGCCGCTGGGGGCCGGCGGGCGGGCGGAGGCGCGCGGCCGCGGCGAGCGCGCGGCGGGGGGCGGACGGGCGGGGTCGCCCCTGCGGCGCGCCGCGGGCCAGAGACCCCGGCGGGGTGCGGGGACGCGCTCGCGGCGGGACGCGCCGCGGTGGGGGATGGGCGCGCCGCCTTGGTAATTCTATATTCTCCGTTCCTCCTCCGCTCGCGGGCGTGTGCGCGCCGCAGGCTGGCGGTAAGGCTGGAAAGGACTCCGGAAAGGCCAAGACAAAGGCGGTTTCCCGCTCGCAGAGAGCCGGCTTGCAGGTCAGTAGTTGTTCGTGCGGTCTGGGAGTCGTGATGTTTTTCTTTGCATCTCCTTTTTTGTTATTCACCGCTCTCCATGGGCGTTTCGTCTATGCGTGGGTGATGCGGTGTCGCGACTTGGGCTGCCCATACGATAAATATGGGGGGGAGGAATCACGTGTTTCGATGTCGGGACGCGTTGCTGCGCCCGTGCCACTTGCTTTGGCGCGCATATAATTTCCCCATCTCTAGTTCTCCTATTTTTGTGCATTTATGTTTGTGTATGCTTAAAATTTAAGTTCCCAGTGGGCCGTATTCATCGACACCTGAAATCTAGGACGACCAGTCATGGACGTGTGGGCGCGACTGCCGCTGTGTACAGCGCAGCCATCCTGGAGTACCTCACCGCAGAGGTAAATGGGTGAACGCCTATAATCCGGAGAAGGTTTGGGGGGCGGGGAGACGGCAAGAGGGAAGGAGGAAAGTGATGCAAGAAAACTCACAGGCCCTGAACGCGGCGAGAGGCCTAAGAGAACGCTAGAGGGAGCTGCTGTTCAACAAGGATCCTACTGAGCTTGAGTTCTCTGCTCTTGGAATTAAAATTGCGTGCCCCCTGTATATCTTGCCAGTCAGATAGTGGGGAACGACTCCAGTTGGTAGATAAGCGTTTGTGAGGGTTTTATTCTGTTCTCTGAATCTTGGCCAAAGGAAAGTTGGAAGGGAACTGATTAGATTCTGCCTTCTAGGTACTTGAACTGGCAGGAAATGCATCAAAAGACTTAAAGGTAAAGCGTATTACCCCTCGTCACTTGCAACTTGCTATTCGTGGAGATGAAGAATTGGATTCGCTCATCAAGGCTACAATTGCTGGTGGTGGTATGTTAACTTCTAAAATTTTTAAAAATTTCTTCAGAGGAAGGAATTCTTTGCTGCTTTAATTTCATTAGTTTTTCTAGAAGAGAAAATTTAAGTATATTTTCATTGATGCAAGTATGGTTTTATCATGAAATTTGATTCATATGTATAACTGAATTTTTACTTCATACTTGAGCTGCACGTTTTTAAAGATACTTGAACAGTATACTTTTTTTGGTTTCAAATACTGTGATTTTAAAAAAAAAATCTTAAGTAGAATTAATTCCTGTCACTCTCCTAGGTGTCATTCCACACATCCACAAATCTCTGATTGGGAAGAAAGGACAACAGAAGACTGTCTAAAGGATGCCTGGATTCCTTGTTATCTCAGGACTCTAAATACTCTAACAGCTGTCCAGTGTTGGTGATTCCAGTGGACTGTATCTCTGTGAAAAACACAATTTTGCCTTTTTGTAATTCTATTTGAGCAAGTTGGAAGTTTAATTAGCTTTCCAACCAACCAAATTTCTGCATTCGAGTCTTAACCATATTTAAGTGTTACTGTGGCTTCAAAGAAGCTATTGATTCTGAAGTAGTGGGTTTTGATTGAGTTGACTGTTTTTAAAAAACTGTTTGGATTTTAATTGTGATGCAGAAGTTATAGTAACAAACATTTGGTTTTGTACAGACATTATTTCCACTCTGGTGGATAAGCTCAATAAAGGTCATATCCCAAACTAGTTGTGTATTAAATTGGCTTGATTGTAATATGAATTTGTTTTGAATATCTAGCAGCAATAACTAAGCACATTTCTTTGTGACTGACCTGTCAAATCTAGATCAACAAAGTGAGATAGACCAAGTATATATTTTTAATGTTATATAATAAGCTACTAAAGTTTTAATTTAAAAAGTTGTCAGGAGCTGGAGTGGGAGCATTTCAGTTTGTGCATTGACTTTGCTTGCTGTGTGACAGCACTGCACTAGTATGCTGTTAGTGTGGTGGACTTGGGGAGGGAGAGAATAGGTAGGAATGTCCTGTATATCCACATAATGAACTCCGAATTTAAACTCTGAAGCTAATAGTGCTACGTGCTAGGCCCTGCTTTGAAGTCTGAAATTGAAATTGTTAAGTGCTCAGTAACATCATTGGGGATATACTATCTCCATTTTATTGAAGAGAAGCAGGCTTTCTTATTTGAAAGTACCGAGTTCTGGTGGTAGTTGGAATTAACAGCTTGGCTCACAGCATTTTGTAAAAATCGTTACCTTGTTGGGTTGAGCAGATCGTTTCCACAGTTTGTCATGTTTTTTAAAAAAATTAAAACTGCACATAACATTCACCCCCACCCTCACCGTGAAGACTAACATGACACCGTACTTCCAAGTGGTAATGTTACCCAAATGGGAAGGAAAAGGTGAAATCAAAAGTTTGCTTTCGTTAGGGCAACACTTGAGGGGCTGATTCCTCCCTTGTTTTGAATACACAGGATTAGGGCCGCTCTGCACCACTCGTTGCAAGCTACAAATTAAACTGCTTTGTACTTTGGATAGCCTGACATCTGGGTCAGAAAAAAATGTGCAGCTGAAATAAGGCTGTCGTACAAGCCCTAAGATTAGGTTGAAACGACGCTCTAACATGTCCCGGAAGTGCTGAGACTGGACTGACTGACACCTTGGTCCTCACCTGACCGCATCCTCCCTCGCTTGAGGGGCTCAGAAGCGGGGCCTCCAAGCCTGGGAAATTAACTGAAAACGAGTGTCCCCTTCCGCCATCCCGTCCTCCTGCCCCCATCTGCGAGGGCCGTGCCCGGAGGTCACAGGGCAGGGCGCTTCCAATGCCGGCAATCGGGTCCGGGGCGGAACCCCCCACTCCGCGATGGGCAGCCCGGCTGCCATTGCCCGCCTCGCGGGCAGGTAAGCTTCTAGCCTACCGGCGCCGTGCGCGGACCACCAAGTCAGCTCGGATGTCCGGGCCCAGCAGCTTGGTCCTGGGCCGGGACGGATGCGGCTAGCACCCTAGGGGCTCGCGGGGGGCGGGGAGGCCGCCGTGAGGAGGCGGAGCTGCGAGGCCCGCCCGTCAGCCCGGGCCGTCGCCGCCGCTGCCGCGGTCCCCTGCGCTCCTCCCAGCCGGCCGCCGCACGCCCCCAGCCGGTCCGCCTCGCCTCCTCCGCGGCGGCGGCTTCCGCCCCTCTTAGCTGCGCTGCGAGAGGAAACGGAAGAAGGAGCAAGCTATGGAGGGGAACAGGGATGAGGCTGAGAAATGTGTCGAGATCGCCCGGGAGGCCCTGAACGCCGGCAACCGCGAGAAGGCCCAGCGCTTCCTGCAGAAAGCCGAGAAGCTCTACCCATTGCCCTCGGCCCGCGGTGAGACCTCAGCGTCCCTTCTCTCCCTGCCCAATCCCCAGAGCACCGCGTAGCCCTCCCCTGCCCCCACCTCGGCCCCTCCTGGAAGCCTGCGGAGCCCCGGCCTGCCTGAGCCATCCCCAGCCCCAGGCCGGTGGGGAGCATCTCGACACACCCCCGCCCTGGCCCCGGCCCCGGCTTCGGGCCGGGGCTCGGGGAGAGCTGCCGAGGCTTCTCTGCTCCAGCCTGCCCGCCGGCTCGGCGTTCCGCTGTCCTGAATGTCCAGGTTTCATTCTCCTTGGAGGAGACTTGTCTGGTCCCGTCTTACCACAGTGAGGCTTTATTTGTATCTGTGTTGTTTATGTGGCCTCCTTCCTCCCCATTCTCAGTCCCACATAAGGCCTAGGCCCCTATCGAAGTGAGAGGAACGGGGTACTCTAGTGGCTAATCTCAGGTGCCATCATTTCTGAGATCTGTAGAAAACTGTTCCCAAAGCAAACATCGAATACCTGAGATGACATTGCTTTTCCCTGGGAGAGAGTTCCTTTAAAAGAGAAGAGCACACATTCGGCAAGAATGGTCAAGAGTCAGTAGTGATTGCTGAATAGTATCTGATTTGATAACACCAGAATTATCGACGAACCAAATCTCTGAGGAATATGGTACTGGGTTTCCTTTAGTTGAATTCAGCTTATTTATTGTCCTACTCAATTGGCTTCAGAGTAATAATAGCCAACATTTATTGAGCACTTACAAAGTGCCAATAGTTATGCCTAACATTTTGCATGGATTATTTCATTTATTCCTCAGAACAATTCTGTGTAGAGGTGTGGGATTCATTTGACCAGGTTTACCCACATGGAAACAGACTTTGATGAATGAATGAATGAATTAGCAAATGAATGAAAATATCTTACCCAAGGTCACACAACAATTAGTGGCAAAGTCAGAATAGTAGCCGAACTTTCAGACTTCAAAAAGCCTTTAACCACTACACTGTTGCCTTGCCGTTAGTTTTTCCAGATTGAGAAGAAAGTTATCGATAGAAGAAAGTTATCGATAGATTCAATTAATTGTGGAAAATTGTTAATGAAAATACTTGTTTTGTTGTCTCTTAAATTTTTTTTCCCTACGTCGTTGAAGCCCTGTGCTCTTTGCTTTTCTCTCTATCCTTTCTATTACATTGCCTTCTAACACTATACCCGTGAGGACAGGAAAATAAAGTTAAAGAAAAGAGTTAATAATTTTTAAAATTGTGGTTTAAAAACCCACCAAATTTACGGTCTTAACTATTTTTAAGTGTACAGTCCATTAGTGAAGTATATTGACATTGTTGTGCAGACTCTTAAGAACTTTTTCATCTTAAAACACAACTGTGTACTAATTAAACAGCTCCCTATTGCCCCGTCTCCCAATACCCTGGCAACTACTATTCTACTTTGTGTTTCTGTGAATGTAACTACTTTAGTTACCTCAGATAGGTAGAATCATGCAGTATCTTTTTGTGACTGTCTTACTTCACTTAGCATAATGTTCTCACATTTCATTTATGTTGTAACATGTGAAGGATTCCTTTTTAAAAGAATACTGAATAGGCTGGGCGCGGTGGTTCACGCCTGTTATCCCAGCGCTTTGGGAGGCCGAGGCGGGCACATCATTTGAGGTCAGGAGTTTGAGACCAGCCTGGCCAACATGATAAAACCCCATCTCTACTAAAAATACAAAAAAGTTAGCCAGGCATGGTGGCGCATGCCTGTAATCCCAGCTACTGGGTATGCTGAGACAGGAGAATCGCTTGAACCCAGGAGACGGAGGTTGCAGTGAGTCAAGATCGCAACACTGCACTCCAGCCTGGGCGACACAGCAAGACTCTGTCTCAGGAAAAAAAAAAAAAAAACACTGAATAATATTCCATTGTATATATATACCACATTTTGTTAATCCATTCATCTGTCTATGGACATTTGGGTTCCTTTCACCTCTTGGCTATTATGAATGATGTTGCTATGAACAAGGATATGCAAAGATCCTGCTTTCCATTATTTTGGATACCCAGAAGTGGGATTGTTGGATCATATGGTAATTTTTAGTTTTTGAGGAACCACAATACAGTTTCTGTAGCGACTGCACCATTTTACTTTCCCACAAACAGTACGTAGGGTTTCAGTTTCTCACCATCTTTGCCAACAACTATTTTCTGGTTTCGTTTGTTTTGATAGTACCCATCCTTGGGTGGGAGGTGATATCTCATTGTGGCTTTGGATTTGCGTTTCTCTGATGATTAGTGATGTTGAGCATCTTTTTATATGCTTATTGGCTATTTTTATAACATCCTATTTTTGGAGAAATGTCTATTCAAGTCCTTTGCCCATTTTTAAATCACATTACTTGCTTTTTTGCTGTTGAGTTGTAGGAGTTCTTTGTTTATTCTGGATATTAACCCCTTATCAGATACGTGATTTGCAGATATTTTCTCCTATTTATATGTTGCCTTTTCATCACTTTGTTGATGGTGTTATTTGATACACAGTTTTTAAGTTTGTTGTAGTGCCGTTTGTCTATTTTTGCTTTTTTTTTTTTATGCTTTTGCTGTCATATTCAAGAAATCATTGCCAGTAGTTAATTATTTTTGAATCCTCCCCTACTGTTGAATATGATTTCATGTAGTCATTATCTAGTCCTAGAGGGACAGTTTTAACATTAAGTGAGTAGGCAGTCTAGACAGAATAACTTGGCTTTTGAAGTCTGACTCCACCTACTAGCTTGTAACCTTGTTCTTGAGCAGCGTGGAGAACCTCTTTAGCCTTTAGCTTTTTCATCTTTAAAATGGAGACAATGTACTAATCTCATAGTGCTGTTGTGAGGATTACATGGGTTAATACAGGTAAAGCATTTAACAGTAAGCACTCAATGAATTTTGGTGTCATCCCCATTTTACAAGTGTGAAGCTCTGAGAATTCTTAAAACCCACCCAAACTTACACAATCTATCATGCTTCTGTCATGCAAACAATTTGAATGAATCTCCTAAAAGACATTATAAGATACCAAAGCACAACACAATTTGTTGCCCTTAAAGACATGAATGTAGGAAAAATTAAATATGAGGGTGAAAGTTGGTAGTACAAATGTAAGGCAGTATGTGATTACCAGTTAAAGTGATAGGGGATAACTATGTAGTCCAACTATGTAGTTCAGATGCAGATGTTGTCTCTGACTCCTTTTTAACCACTGACAAATTACTTAACTTCTGTGAGCCTTCTTTAGTTACATGTAAAGTGAAGATGTCATCACAGGATTTATGTGAGCTGAAATAAAGTTATGTGCCAGTATTCAGAAAAGTGTATTTTATATAGAACATTCTAGAAGATGTTTATTGGCACAATTTAAGAATTCAGGAGAGAGAAAGATCTAGGACATTTGTGTGAGATCCTGATAAAATATTTCATATAGAAGTTGAAGCTATTGGTTACAATGAGATTTTACAATTTTAGCCCTGAACTTCACTTATACTAGTCCACCACCAGATTCTTATAACTCAGAAAGTTGACTGAATGTTCGTCTGGATGTGCTTAAACTAAGAGAGGCAAAATAAAAGATCACATTTTGATTTCCATTATTCTTCCATGATAAGTGGAAAAACATGAGACTAAATTCCTGCTAGATTCCAGGATTTTTGTCCTCTTAAAATTTTATTTATGCCAGGTAAGAAGTCTGATACATAAGACACTTTCAGAAATTGGCAAGAGTTTTTCTTGACAAAAAACTTGATCCCCAAATGGATCTAGGATATTGTTTCTTTCCATGTTTTTAGTTGAGAATATTATTTTACAGTTTACTTATTGCAGTGGACTTATAAGTGAATTCAGTTGTACAACTTTCAAATATTTTATGAGTTTAGGTTTGAAAGTATTGATGTATATGAATAGCTACCACATAGAAAATATAAATATTCAAAAAAATGTCAGTAAACAGAACTCAGTAACTGTAGTTTCTGAATAAACTGTACATTTATTGAGTTATTGATACGTTCTGGATTTTCAGAGAGGGATGCAATCTGTTTTAATGCTTTACATTGCAATTTTAATACTTTAATGTTTCATAATAATTGGGAGATAGTTTGAAATGTAGATTTTTTTTTTTTTTTTAGAGAAAAGCATTTTTATTGTTTTCAGGAACACTGGAGTAATTTGAATCAATTGGTGGCTTACAGCTTCAAAAAAGACCATTCTTCATCTACTGTAATGAATGGATAAGTATGATAATCCAAATTATATATTGAATAGTATATAACTCGCAGCATCCATCTGCACAATAGCAATTTAAATAGTCCTTTTTCTTTCTAATTTTTGCTACATTATTTTAAAATTTATATCTAATAAAAAATTCAAAGTTCTGTCTCTTTTTGTCTATCTTAAAATGGTTTAAAAAGTAGCTTTTAAATTTGTCATTATACATCTGGAGTATTATCCAACATATTCTTTTTAAGATAATTTCATTCTTTTGTGTTTCTGACTTAATTAAAATTTAGTGACAAGTACAAATTATACATTCAAAACAATTATTTCTGTAGCACCAACTGAAGTGTTACAGAAATGATTTCCAAATTTCAGCTAGTAGCCAAATTATTTCAGATATTACAGTTGAAGAAAGAATACTGATTTGGGGTTTGAATCTTGATTTAATAATGATGTGACCTTGGATATATAGCTTAATCTTTCTGAACCTCAATTTCCTCATCTATAAAATGGGGTTTGATTTATTCAACAAATTTTTACTGAATGTACATTTTTCTGTCCCAGACAATATTCTAAGAACTGGGGATTCAGTGGATAGTAAGACAAAGTCCTTGTCCTCATGGAGCTTACATTCTAGAGGAAATATGAAGTATATCTGTCTGGTATATGACACAATAATTCCATTTCTGTCATTGCCTCTTCCTTTCCTGAGCCTCAGCTTTCTTGTTTATAATCTTCACAGGCTTATTGTGAGGATATTTTATTATCTTAAGTGCTGTAAGCATGTCATGTATTATTTCTATAGGAAAAAAAACTTGCATAGTGCCTTGGGGTTGATAGTATGTTTGTCTCTTTTGTCATTTGTTAAAGTAATTATTTGAGGGTAAGATAATTGCTTTATATTAGGAGTAATCTTAATCTGGATTCAACTACTCATTCCATGCTTAGTTAACATTTATTTCTTTTGCCTTGCTGACTTCATCTCTTACCTTGCCTGTGTATATAGCTGCTGTCTGTCTCCTGCATCTAAAATACCTTAGCAGTCAGGAACCATTTTAATCTTAATTATCTTTTTTACTCCCATGATGCCTAACAGTATTTTGCATATATTTGTGACATCTATGGGCCTGGATTTTCTGGAATGATAACTGTTTATTTAATTTTACTCTCTTCAATAAAGATAATTTGTTAAATAAATAACTAAATGAAAATATAGCTGTAAGGCTTTCTATATTAATACGTTCACAAATGAAGCTTTTCTACAATCAGCCTAAGTGTTCAAAAAAAAATATATATATATATATGGATTGTCTCTATAGCAAAAATTTGGAAAGCGTATAAATGTCCATTAGTGGAAACTGATTAAATTCATTGCATTCATAAACTATGCACCTATTAAAAATGATGACATGGACCTATGTTTATTTCTATAAGGTGATATATCTAATGTGTAAACAATTGAATAAAATTAAGCTAAAAACAGGTAGATTCTTACATTTTTAGTTTAATGATGTCTAAAAAGCTAGACAGCTAGCTAACTAGAGTAACCAAAAGGGTATAGCAATTTTTTGCAGGGGGAGGGGAGGGTTGGAAGGGGATTTATAAGTGATTTTTACTTTGTTATTTTATTTATTTATTTTTTTGAGACAGAGTCTCACTCTGTCACCCAGGCTGGAGTGCAGTGGCACAATCTCAGCTCACTGCAACCTCTGCCTCCTGGGTTCAAGCGATTCTCCTGCCTCAGCCTCCGAATAGCTGAGACTACAGGCGTGTGTCACGACACCGGCTAATGTTTGTATTTTTAGTAGAGATGGAGTTTCACCATGTTGGCCAGGCTGATCTCAAATTCCTGACTCCTGACCTCAAGTGATCCACCTGCCTCATGCCTCAGCCTGCCAAAGTGCTGGGATTACAAGTGTGAGCCACCACACCTGGTTGTTATGTTTTTTAATGAGCTGAACATACATGTTTGTATAATCACACAAATAAAAGCTATTTGTATTTTGTGAGAAAGATAAAACATTATTTATTTTTCAAATCATGTGTTCTGATATTCAATTCAGCTAATGATATACATTATATAGGAGTCCAACAGAAACAGGAATAAAAATAGATCTCAGTTCTTCCTTTTTGGATTATCAACATAAATATTTTAAATTATATATTAACTTTTTCATTGGTCTTTAATATGGAATATACTAAATTACATGCAGATTATGTTAAAACTCCTAGTAGAGCAGTATGTCTGGAAGGTAAATGCATAAAATGAGATTAGATAAAATCTTTCATAAAAGTGAATGTTCTCTGGTTTATAGGTACTATCCCAATTAATGTTCGTAATACTGCACATTATTGTAAAAGAGATCCCATGTGATAACTAAGACATTTAATAAATCAGAAAGATCCAATGTGTTCTAAATTCTCACAGTAGTTGAACTGAGTCATCTTCTTAGGCATCGGTTCCAGTGATTATTGGTACTGACAACCTTGCTGATTCCATTTTTAAGATGATTAAACTAGATTTTGAGGCCCAGAAGTAATATAACTTGTCCACATTTTCACTTGATGGAGCCAAAGGCTGTGTAGTATGAGCTCATGTATGCACACAGCTACTGTTAGGCAGAAGCCCTATGCATGAAATTCCAGAAAAAATTTCATTATCATAGTAACTGCCAAAAATCTGTAACAACTATATGATTCTGCTCTAGCAGTATCCAAAATTTAGGTGTTAACATGGAAAATGTCCAGAGGAACCATGGAAGAACATGTTTGTGCTGAAAATGAAAGGGGGAACACACAGATAACTTCTAATTAGCATGCATTGGGTCATCGTGGCCACCTTTATTTATTTTGTTTTATTTTATTTCATTTTTAAAAATTTTTTGAGATGGAGTCTTGCTCTGTTGCCCAGACTGGAGTGCAATGGTGCAATCTTGGCTCACTGCAACCTCTGTCTCCCAGGTTCAAGCAATTCTCCTGCCTCAGCCTCCCAAGTAGCTGGGACTACAGGCATGCACCACCATATCCAGGTAATTTTTGTATTTTTAGTGGAGACGGGGTTTCCCCATGTTGGCCAGGCTGGTCTCAAACTCCTGACCTTAGGTGATCTACCCGCCTCAACCTCCCAAAATGCTGGAATTACAGGCATGAGCCACTGTGCCCGGCTGGTGGCCATTTTTAAATATTAAACCTATATAACCACTTTCATATCTGGCTCTACAATTTTTAAAAAGTATTTTTTTTTCATTTATTAGCCGAAATAGTTATATAAAGAGACACTTCCTCCTCCACCTGTCTTATGGTTATGCAGTGGTATAGTTTATATAGGAAAATCATGATAAATGCTTGATTGCTTTTATCAGTTTTCAAGAAAAGGAGGCTGTTCCTTTTCATTCTCCAAAAAATAGCAAGTTATTATTTTTTAGGTTTTTGGTCAGTGGGAGCCCCTTTATATTAGTACATTTAGTTTTGGAAAATTTTGAAATAATTTCAAACTTACAGAAAAGTTGCAAGAATAATATAAACTTATACAAATACAAAATAATACAAACAATACAAAGAATACTAATTTCCATATACATTTCATTTGCTTTGTATTTGTTAAAGTTTTTACATTTGCTTTATCATGCCCTTCCTCTCTCCCTCCCTGCTACCCTTCTCTCTTTCTCTTTCTCTTTCTCTTTCTCTTTCTCTTTCTACACACACACACACCACAGTCTATTTTTTCTGGAACCAATTAACAGTAGTTGTAGACATGATCTCCCATTACCCTAAATAATTAAGTATACATTTTCTAAGACAAGGACACTCTCTTAGATAACCACAGAGTAACCATCAAGTTTATGAAATCAGTGCTTACACCTTATTCAAATTCTGCCAGTTTTCTTAATTATGCCCCTTATGGCAAAAAAGCACATGTCACATTTATGTGGCCATGATGTTTTATTCTCTAGATGCCATCATTTTTTTTCTTGACCTTGGTATTCTTGATGAGTATAGGCCTTTTTTTTTTTTTTTAATCTCTGCTCACTGCAACCTCCACCTCTCGGGTTCAAGCAATTCTCCTGCCTTAGCCTCCCAAGTAGCTGGGATTACAGGCAGGCACCACAGCGCCCAGCTATTTTTTTTTTTTTTTTTTTGGTACTTTTTAAGTAGAGACGGGGTTTTGCCCTGTTAGCCAGGCTGGTCTCAAACTCCTGACCTGAAGTGATCCACCTGCCTCAGCCTCCTAAAGTACTGGGATTACAGGCGTGAGCCACTGTGCCTGGCCTAGGCCAGTGAGTTTATAGAATTTCCTTCAACTTTTTTTTTTTTTTTTTTTTTTAATAAATAGAGACAGGGTTTCACTGTGTTCTCCAGACTGGTTTCGAACTCCTGGGCTCAAGTGATCCTCCCACCTTGGCCTCTCAAAGTGTTGGGATTACAGACATGAACCACCATGCCTAGCCCTTAATTTGGGTTTGACTGATAGTTCATTATATTTGTTTTTTGTGTAATACCATGGAACTGATATATGTTCCTTTATTATTATTTTTTGAAACGAGTCTCACTTTGTCACCCAGACTGGAGTGTGTAGTGGCATGATCATGGCTCACTGCAACCTGTCTCCTGGGCTCAAGTGATTCTTCTACCTTAGCCTCCCAAGTAGCTGGTACTACAGGCTATGCCACCATGCCTGGCTAATTTTTGTATTTTTTGTAGAGGCAAGGTTTTGCCATGTTGCTCAGGCAGATCTGGAACTCCTGAGCTCAAGTGATCAGCCCACCTTGGCCTCCCAAAGTGCTGGGATTACAGTTGTGAGCTACCGTGCCCAGCTGATGTGTATTCTTAGTGTAACATATCAGGAGACACATAATGTTGATTTGGTCCTTATTGGTGAGGTTACTTTGATCACTTTGTTAAGTTAGTGATTGCTGTTTTTCCCCACTATGATATTATTCTTTGAGATGGAGTCTCCCTCTCTCACCCAGGCTGGAGTGCATGGCACAATCTCTACTCACTGCAAGCTCCGCCTCCTGGGTTCATGCCATTCTCCTGCCTCAGCCTCCCGAGTAGCTGGGACTACAGGTGTCCACCACCACACCTGACTAATATTTTGTATTTTTTAGTTGAGACGGGGTTTCACCGTATTAGCCAGGATGGTCTCGATCTCCTGACCCCGTGATCCACCCGCCTTGGCCTCCCAAAGTTCTGGGATTCCAGGCGTGAGCCACTGTGCCCGGCGGTGTTATTCTTTTCTTACTTGTATTTAGTACATGTTTTGTAGGGAAATACTTTGAAACTGTACGAGTCCTGTTACTCAACGAACTTTCACTATCTCTTTGTAGCATCCATTGATTATTCTTTCCTGAATAAATTTCTGATGGTTGCCAAATGTGGTTTTCTAATTCCATAATTCCTTCTACATTTATTAGTTAGCATTCAGCCTCAATTATCTGTTATGGATTCATGGTTTCCTATTTAATCTGTCATTGTCATCATTTATTTTGGTGTTCAGATTTAGTTAGTGGGAGCCCCTTCAGGCTGGCTCCTGTTTCTTTTGGACATCTCCTCATTGTTCTTTGAATTTTTCAATTTCCTAACACAAAACAATTTCAGGTTCACATTTTACTTTCTCTGCCCTAGGAATCAGCTAGTTCTCCAAGAAGTCCTGATTCCTTTTACTAAACAATGGTATTTAGAAACTAGATGTAGATACTAAATGACTCATAGCTTACAGAGGTGTCATTGCTTCCAGCCTTATCAGTGGACAGAGTCAGGAAATAAATGTATGTGTGAATGCATGTATGTATATTTATGTATATATGTGTGTTATATGTGTTTGTGGTCTACACATATCTATAGTAATTTGGTCAATGTTAATTTTAGTATCTGTGATGCATGCACACATATATATTGTATTCACATACTTCCATTTTTAGTAAAATACACAGGGTTCATTCTAGCCATCTCCATTTCCATATTTGTGATTCTGTTCTCTGTTACAGAATGAGAAATGTGGCTACCATTATTTGCTCATTTTCCCTTTTATGTAAAATTTTGCATGTATTTTAGCATATAAAAGCCCATTGGTCCAGGCCCTCTTGAGCTCAGCCATGATTTTGGTTGTGACTGTTTCTATTTTTTAATTTATTTTATTTTTTGATATAGTCTTCGTCACCCAGGTTGGAGTGCAGTGGCACAATCTTGGCTTACTGCAACCTCTGCCTCTTGAGTTCAAGCAATTCTCCTGTCTCAGCCTCCCGAGTAGCTGAGACTACAGGCGCATGCCACCACACCTGCTACTTTTTGTATTTTTAGTAGAGACAGAGTTTCACCATGTTGGCCAGGCTTGTCGCAAACTCCTGACCTCAAGTGATCCCTCTGCCTCTGCCTCCCAAAGTTCTGGGATTACAGGCGCGAGCCACCGCACCTGGCCATGACTGTCTCTTGAGTCCCAGTAAGCTTCCTTGGTTCAGGGTTCACAGGCGTTGCCAGCCCCAGATGGCAAAAGGAAGAGAAGGGAAAGGAAGAAGCCTAATTTTTCTGTTAGAGGAGGGAAAGACAGGGGAAGCCCAACATTTAGAAAATATTCAAACCGTGTCTACAGTGTTAGAAGATACTGCTGTTACATGCTGTATGCTCTCTCTTAACCATCATTTAGTCTTAGCTGTATAAATAACTATACATTTAATGCTTACTACTACCAGTCCTTATGTCAGCATATATGTAATTATTTTGGATTCCTAACACCTGTTTTATAGTGGCTTCCCAGAAGGGCTTGTGGGAACTAAGTTCCATTAATTCTACAATGTTGAAAACAGTTCATTTGTGACCTTACTGCTTGAAGTTGGTTTGGTGGATACAAAGTCTTTGCCTTACATTTTCTTTCCATGTGTATCTGTGTTAACTCCATTGTTTTATGCAAGTACTACTGATGAACAAAGTCTGATGACAATCTAATTTCCTGTCCTTTATAAGTCATTTTCTCTTTTTGCCTAGATGTTTAGTTAATTTTATTAGAATATGTCTTGGTGTTGGTTATTCTTGTACAATATTAGGTCTGTGATTTGCCCTTTCATTTAATAGTTTCAGATTTTTTGTTTTTGTATCAGAAAAGTTTATTCTATTCTTTTGTTTTTCTTCAGTACTCATTGTACGTATGTTGGATCTTTATTGTTAATATTTGCTGTTTTCTCTTGAAACTTTTTTGTCTTTTTCACTTTAAAAAATTTTTTTTAAATTTCCCTCTGGTATATTTTCTTTCTCTTAAATCATTATCTGTTGTATTTATGAGTCTTTGTTTCTTCTAGATTAGTCTTTTTTTAATTGATTTTTTAAAATGTCTTATTTTTTATTGAGTTTTATCATGTAAGTTTTTGATAGATAATTTCTTCTTTTTTTTTGAGACAGAGTCTTGCTGTGTTGCCCAGGCTGGAGTGCAGTGGCACAATCTCAGCTCACTGCAACCTCCACCTCTGGGTTCAAGCAATTCTTCCACCTCAGCCTCCTGAGTAGCTGGGATTACAGGCACTGGCCATCATGCCCAGCTAATTTTTGTATTTTTATAGAGACAGGATTTCACCATGTTGACCAGGCAGGCTAGTCTTGAACTCCTGACCTCAGGTGATCTACCCGCCTAAGCCTCCCAAAGTGCTGGGATTACAGGTATGATCTACTGCATCTGGCCAATAATTTCTGATGTTGTAATTTTGATATATATTGTTCTTTTATATAATGCATTATTTTTTAGTTTTTTCAGCTTGTTTTGAAGTAGTGAAGTGTTCATCTGTTTTGTTAGCAAGTGTTTGTGGTATATATTCATTGTCTTCAGAGGTTTAATTTGTATTCATCCTTTTCTTCTTATAATTTTGTACCAGATTTGGCTTCTGTCATTTTCTTTTACTCATTTTTATGTGCTGTTAGACTTTCTAAATACGTAGCGATCCTTCTGTTTTTGTGTAATGTTTAAAAATGTCACCTTGCTAAATGAGATCTTCTCATTCCTTTATCCTTCCCTACTTTTATCTGGAGTTTCTCTTTTTGTTTTTTTTCTGTTTTCCCTCTCCTCTTCAGTTTGGGTCCTGTTCCCAGCAGTTTCTTCTTGGTATGACTTTGTTCTGGAAGAGAGCTTTGGTTGATTATTTTTAAAGGCGTGTAGTGACTAGAGTCTTCCATGCCCTTAAAGTTTTATTGTGGACCCTTGCACTTGTGTACTATTGTATATTGTAGTAGGCAAAACTCATTCCTTTTTACGCACTTTCCCCAGTTTTGCCTGCTGTGCTATATAGAGAGTATCTGTTGGTTATTTTTATTTTTATTTTTTTATGTTCTGTGGGCTGGCAAATTCCCCTTTATTATACTCCACTACCTACACAGATCTTGTAGCAGTTGGTGGTTTGTCCCCACCTTCTTATATTTTGGGATTTTGTGCATGAGATTTTCTCTGATTTTATGAGGGAATTTGGAGAGATTTAAAATTTAAGCTGCTGTCAGCCTTTTTTCCAGAATTCCCACGAAAGTTTTTATGTTTAAATGTTGTGAACCACTACTTCCCTTAGACCATGCTGGTTTCCATTGTGATTGCAGACTAAATACAGACTGTAGTTTAAAAATTGGCCAGACGTGTGGCTCACGCCTGTAATCCCAGCACTTTGGGAGGCTAAGGCGGGTGGATCACTTGAAGTTAGGAGTTTGAGACCAGCCTAGCCAATATGGTGAAACCCCATCTCTACTAAAAAAAAAATTACAAAAATTAACCGGGTGTGGTAGTGGGTACATGTAGTCCCAGTTACTCAGGAGGCTGAGACAGGAGAATCACTTGAATCCTGGAGATGGAGGTTGCAGTGAGCCGATGTTACACCACTGCACTCCAGCCTGCCTCAGTCTTTAAAGAAAAAAAAAAAAAGACTATGTTATATTTCTCATTAATAACTGTAGATTGGTACCTAGTTGAGTGTGTGTATGTATATATATACACACATATATGTAACATAACATTATGTATAAATATATATACATTTATTTATGTTTTATAAATATTTATTTATATATAACTATATATAAAAATAGCTTTATTGAGACATAATTCACATACCATACAATTCGTTCATTTCAATTATACCATTCAGTGGTTTTTTAGTATTTTAGCAGAGTTGCACAACAATTATGGAAATCAATTTTAGAATATTTCCTCACTTCAAAAAGACACCTCATTACTCTTTAGCAGTCATTCCTCATTTATTCCCAGTTCCACCCTCCCCTGAACCCCCAGCTTTGTCAACGATTCATTTACTTTCTGTCCCTGTAGGTTTGCCTGTTCTGTACATTTCATATAAATGGAACCATATAGTATACTATCTTTTGTGACTGAAGTCTTTCACTTAGCATAATGTTTTCAAGGTCCATTCATGTTGTAGCACATATCAGTACTCTGTTTCTTTTTATTTTTGAAAATATTTCATTGTTTGGATGTATCATTATCCATTCATCAGTTGATAGACATTTGGTTGTTTCTATCTTTTTGCCATTATGAATAATGTTGCAATGAACATTTGTGAGTCAGTTTTTGTATGTTTTCATTTCTCTTGGATATGTACTTAGGAATGGGATTGTTGAGTCAAATGGTAACTGTGTTTAATTTTTTAAAGAACTACTAGATGATTTTTCAAAGCAGCAGTACCATTTTACATTCTCACCAGAAACTTATTAGGGTTTCAATTTCTCCCCATCCTTCTCAACATTTGCCATTGTTCATCTTTTGGATTATAGCCATCCTTGTGGGTGTGAAGTGATACATGTCTTTGTGGTTTTGATTTTTATTTCCCTAATAGCTAATGATGTTGAGCAACTTTTTTGTGTGCTTATTGACCATTTGTTTTTTTGTTTTGGAGAAATATCTATTCAGATCCTTCACCCGTTTTTTTAACTTGTGTTTTTGATCTTTTTATTATTGAAATGTAAGAATTCTTTATATATTCTGGATACATTTTTTTTTTGAAAATCAGTTATGTTATTTGTAAACATTTTTTTTCATTCTGTTGATGATAGCCTTTGAAGTACAAAAGTTTTATATTTTGATAAAGCCCATTTTCTCTATTTTCCTTTTATCACTTTTACTTTTGTTTCTATAGTTAAGAATATTTTGCCTAAATCAACATCATGAAGATTTACTTCTGTATTTTCTTCTAAGAGTTTTGAAGCTTTAGCTCTTACATTTAGGTTCATGATCCATTCTGAGTTAATTTTTGTGTCCAGTGTGATGGAGTCCAAATTTATTCTTTTGCATGTGGATAGGTAGTTGTTGACCCACAAGTTCTGATATGTAGTATTTTCATTTCTATTCAGTTCTAAGTATTTTGTAATTTCTATTATAATTATTTCATTGATACACAAGCTGTCTAGATTTTTGTCATTTTGTTTTTTAAACCCATTTGTGATTTTTTTTTTTCTTTGAGACAGAGTCTCACTGTCTCCCAGACTGGAGTGCAGTGGTGCGATCTCAGCTCACTGCAAGCTCCGCCTCCCGGGTTCACGCCATTCTTCTGCCTCAGCCTCCCAAGTAGCTGAGACTACAGGTGCCCGCCACC